>NC_045439.1:53501658-53630247 GCF_002776525.5 Piliocolobus tephrosceles | reverse complement strand
TTGAGATGGAGTCTCACTCTGTTGCCCAGGCTGGAATGTAGTGACCAATCTCGGCTCACTGCAACCTCCACCTCCCAGGTTCAAGCGATTCTCCTGCCTCAGCCTCCTGAGTAGCTGGGATCACAGGTGCGTGCCACTAAGCCCGGCTAATTTTTGTATTTTTAGTAGAGACGGGGTTTCACCATGTTGGTTAGGCTGGTCTTGAACTCCTGACCTCGTGATCCACCCACCTCACCATCCCAAAATGCTGGGATTATAGGTGTGAGCCACCATGCCCGGACTGTGTTGTTATTCTTAGAGTAGCTTCCCTAACATAAGGAACAGAGTATCCTGATACAAACAAATATAAAAGAAATAAATATGCTCACTTTTGTGGAATCAAGGGGGTCACTTAAAGTGGACAGGTATCTTTGTACAGTAAGCATTCAATACATTCTACTGATTTAATGATAACAAATACTGTTTATAAAAGGAGAAGGGTATCTTTCTTTTTCTTAAGTAGCTCGTGAAAGTCATTGTCTTCAAGTGTTTCGTAGTGCTCTGAGAGTCTCAGTTACAAAATTAGTGTGTAAGAAGCAGTATATTGTTAATTTCAGCCTACTCAATATATATCTACTAACTAAAATGTCAAGGCTTTGATTATACTGTAACTGGTACTCATAATTTGACCTTGAATACTACAAGACCTGGAAGTACCTTCTGAATCATCATAGACTGACTTGATTCAATATGATCTTTCTATTGAGCATATTTGTGGTATTCAAAAGCTTTGAAATTGGTAACCTAGGGGATCTCCTTGAGGGAAAGGCCAAGATATTGTTTGTTATAGTCTCATTAGCTATTTATGCAATGCCTAGAGAGGTAACAGCTCAATATTTGTTGAACTCAAAACATAAAAAGTAAGGTAAAAATTGGTAAGGTGTGTAGCATATATAGTAATTAAATCTGCTAACTAAAGACTTCATTAATAAGAACACCACATTGCTAATCCACAATAGAAAATAAAGGCATCATTACAGGTTATGAACCTTAATTTTACTATTTATATAGCAGAATTTTGTTGTGAAATGGAATTTCTTTACTTATGCTGCCTAGAGGTAACTTTATTATTTTCTTTTGTGAATGAACTTTGATTTTTAAAGGTAGAAAAAAGTGCAAGAGATGGGTTTCCCAAACATACAGACATTCCTCAAGTTTGGCAATGTTATACTTTAGCAAAATCAGCACTTTAAAAATTGTATGTTGACTCCATAACTGATTTTTACACACCAGAGTTAGACTTTAGAGCACTAGCTAATGCTAACTGGCTAAATGCTAACATTTCAACCCATCACTTTATAGCTACCTGTCAGGCAACAGTTTAATTTGCTGATGATGTGACCTTATATAGAGAAAATTCTAAGGACTCCACCAAAATGCTGTTAACACTAATAAACAAATTGAGCAAAGTTACAGGATACAGAATTAACATACAGAAATCAGGAGCACATGTATACACTGACAAATATCTGAAAAAAAAAATTGTTTTAAATCCTATTTACAAAAGCTACAAAAAATGCTTAAGAATAAATTTGACCAAGGAGGTGAAAAATCTATACATTGAAAACTATAAAACATTGATGAAAGAAATTGAAGAACACGCAAATAATGGGAATAAATGGAAAGATAGCCTATGAATTAAAAAGATTAATATTATTAAAATGTCTATGCTATTCAAAGCCATCTACAGACTCAATTCAATACCTACCAAAATTCCAATGACATTATTCTCAGAAATAAAAAAATCTTGACATTTATACAGAACCACAAAACACCCCGAATAGCCAAAGCAATCTTGAGCAAAAAGAACAAAGCCAGAGGCATCATACTGTCTGACTTCTCAAACTATACTATAAACCTAATGTAATCAAAATTATATGGTACTGGCATAAAAACAGACACATAGACCAACAGAATACAATAGAGAGCCCAGAAATAAATCCACTTATTTATGATCAACTGAGTTTTGACAGAGATGCCAGGAACTCACAATGGGGAGGGCAATCTCTTCAACAAATGGTGTTAGGAAAATTGGATATCCACATACAGAAGAATGAAACTGGACTCTTATTTCACCCTACATACAAAAACCAACTCCAAATGGATTAATGACCTAAACTCTAACTATACAACTGCTAGAAGGAAACATAGGAGAAAGGTCTACAACATTGGCCTGGGCAATTATTTTTTAAAATATGACCTCAAAAGTGCAGACAATGAAAGTGAAAATAGACAAATGGGATTATATAGCAAATGAAAAACCTGCTCAGCAAAGGAAACAATCAACAGAGTGAAGAGATAACTTACAGAAAAGGAGAAAATATTTGCAAACCACACATCTGATAAGGGGTTAAAAGCCAAAATATACAAGGAAGTCAAACAACTCAATCACAAAACAAAAACAAACAAACAAAACCAAGTAACCCAGTCTTTAAAAATGGGCAAAGGATCTGAATAGATATTTCTTGAAAGAAGACATACAAATAACCACCAGGTATGAGAAAAAAATGCAAACCACTAATCACCAGGGAAATGCAAATTAAAACCACAATGAGATGTCATCCCACACCAGTTAGAATGGATATTATCAAAAAGATGGAAGTTAAAAAGTGTTGGTGAAGATGTTGAGAAAAGGAAACCCTTGTACACTGTTGGTAGGAAAGTAAATTAGTACAGACATTATAGAAAATAGTATGGAAGTTCCTTAAAAAGTTAAAAATAGAATACCCATTTGTGGATTGATCCAGCAATCTCACAAATGGATATATTTCCAAAGGAAATGAAATCAGTATATCAAGGAGATATCTGCATTCCCGATGGTTATTGCAGCACTATTCACAATAGTCAACATATGGAATCAACTTAAGTGCCTGCCAGTGGATGAATGGATAAAGAAAATGTGGTATATATGCGCAATGGAATATTAGTCAGCCTCAAAGAAAGAAGGGTATCTCATTATTTGTGACAATTTGAATGAGCCTGAAGGGCATTATGTCAAGTGAAATAAGCCAGGCACTGAAAGGCAAATCCTGCATTATATGTCAAATCTAAAAAAGTGAAACAAAGAAGCAGACTTAGAATGGTCGTTACCAGGGACTGGTGAGGAGAGGGCAAGGGTGTTGGTGGAATGTTGGTGAAAGAATGTAAAATTTCAGCCAAAGAGGAGAAATAAGTTCAAGAGATCTCTTCTACAACATGAGGACCATAGTTAACAACAATGTATTGTATACTTGAAAATTGCTGAGAGAATAGATTTTAAGTATCTTCACCCTCAAAAACGATAAGTATGTGAGGGAATGCATATGTTAATTAGCTTTATTTAACCACTTCACAATGTATACATATTTCAAAACAACATGTTGTATACTATAACATGTAAAATTTTGTGGGTTCAAAAATAAATACATTTTAAACAAATAAAAATATATTTTATAATGTTGTCTTTATAATTTTATTAAAATATTGCTACTGGTAAAAAGAAACATAATTCTGAGAAACTTCATAAAATTGAAACAGAAAAAATAATTATTAGTTAATCCAAACCAGAAAACATTAATCCCTGCTATGGTTTGGATATGGTTCGTTTGTACTCACCAAAACTCACGTGGGAATTTGATCCCTGATTGGATGGAGTTGGGAGGTCTGGATGTAGTGGGAGGTGTTTGGGTCATGCGGGCAGGATTCCTAATGAATGGCTTAGTTCTGTTCTCACAGTGGAGTGAGTTTTTGCTCTTGAGTGAATGGATTATTTCTCACAGGAGTGGATTAGTTCCCAAGAGACTGGGTTGTTATAAAGCCAGGCTACTCCTCAGATTTTCCTACTCTTGCAGGCATTTATTTCCCCTTTGACCTTCTTCACCATGTTATGATGCAGCACAAAAGCCATCACCAGAAGCCAGGACCATGATTTTGAACTTCTTAGCTTGCAGAACTGTGAGCTAAACAAACCTCTTGTCTTTTGTCTACTCTCAGGTATTGTGTTATAGCAACAAACAACAGACTAAGACAAGCTCCAATTCGAAATTTATTTAGCTAAGTTGATCAAAGATCAGAGGTATGAAATCTTACAAATACATAGTCAAAGATTAGCTCTAATTGGTCAGGTATAATTGTGAACTTGTACTATTTTATAAATTCCTTCTTATTGCATGTAAGTCTATGTTGCCTTTCAGGAACATATTTTGTAAAGCAGGATTGGACTGCCTAGAATTGATCAAGGAGATCAGTTGTAATAGCAAGAAAGGAGATTAGAATATTTTGGCGATTTTTCCACTTTTCTGTAAACTTATTATTTTTAAGTATTAATATATTCCATTTGGAATATACCTACAGTTTTTTGTTACACTCAAGTGGAAACAAAGTGGGATTTCTTAAATCTCAATAAGATTATGATGATTTTTGAAATGGGAAATCAGTAGTCCTCTAAGCCTCAGCCGCTGAAGATCAGCCTTGCCAAATCTCATGGCTAAGTGAAGACATTTTAAGAGAAGAGAATGTAGTGAAGTGACATACGTTGAAAAGAAATGACTGGACTTCATACCTAATGCATTCCTTTACTTCTTAATGTCAAAGCAGGCATGGTTTTTCACCAACCCTCCATTTGTACCAGATCTTTGAGAATCTGTCCCAGTGACACAGAATTAAGCCAGGCACATTTCACATGCAACTGGCTGGCTGCCAGCCTGTGCTCCCCACAAACCTTGACAGATTGCTGGTTCCTGTGCTGCCCAGGAATGCTTAATCCAGGCTTTCTTTGTCTCTCTGGAACATCTGCTTAGAAAGGAGAGAGGCTTTTTTCCCAAACTTATGTTTTATTTTCTCATTTTCTCTTTTGGGTCCAAGTCTTTCATATTTGCTAATCTAAACTTATTCTGACACACTTTGTGTGAATTTTTGTTTCGAACTACACACACAAAATTCAAGTTAGTGTTCTTGGGGAAATTAACAAATAACTGCTTTTGCTGTTTTTTTTAAATTGAATTAGGACATATATTACAACATCTGTTTCATAGTTACTATAATAAATAATGTTTCACTTCTCAAGACTGAGTTATAAAAATAATTGGTTTTGACATGAGCCCATCTATTTAATATGGTCTATAAAATGTTCAGAAAATTCCAAATAATATGATTGCCTAACAAAAGAACCAATTTGCTAACTGGATGAGGACTCCAGAGCTCTGTCTGAGGACTCTACAGAAACCCATTTACAAACACTGGAGGAAGGTCTCAGCTGTCTAGTCCTGATGTTTGTTTATCCATCCAGCATAGCTTAGGGTGAAAGTCTTGTATTTGTTTCTATGGTCATAAATGGTCCCACCCTTCTGGACATTTACATTGAATCAGTCAGCCAGCCAGCCAGTTGTTCAAAAAAAAAAGTCTGGGAGTAATTAAAATGAGAGTTATAAATTCCATTCCTTTTTGCCATTGTACCATTTCTCTGTCAGAGTCTTACACAACCAACATATCCAAGACAAGACTAACAATCTGAGAATAGTGAGAATATACTAGCAAATAAAGAATATATTAATAATTAATTATAGCTATTAAAGCTGTGTGAATCAGGTGTCCCTCCCTACCCCCCACCAGCTGTGTTTACCATAAGGACATAAACAAGCCCAAGCAGAGCTGGCCACTGGTGGGGGCAGGTCCAGCAAAGCCTGAATCGTATGAAGAGCCCTGGAGGCTCTTGGGAAATAATTTATTGTAAGGGAAAGAAGGGTCAAGTGCACAGTTTGCTGTACTAGCAATGTTTCAACAGAGGAGATGGGAATGAAAACAGCATAGCATTTGCCACTCCAATTTGTTCTCCAGTGTCCTCTCTCAGAACTGGCAGTTACGCAACTTCCAACAAAGGCGGAAGCAAGCCTCAATGACATGTTAAGAAATGAGAGATTCTTCAGGTGTGGTGGTGGACACCTGTAGTCCCAGCTACTCAGGAGGCTGAGGCAGGAGAATGGCAAGAACCCAGGAGGCGGAGTTTGCAGCGAGTGGAGATTGTGCCACTGCACTCTAGCCTCGGCGACAGAGCAAGACTCTGTCTCCAAAAAAAAAAAAGAAAAAATTAATTAAATAAAATAAAAGGAAATGAACTAACTATCAAGCCACAAAAACACATAGGGGAGCATTAAATGCATACTGCTAAAGAAAAAAGTCAGTTTTGATGTGGAGGAACGTTAAATGCATATTGCTGAAGAAAGAAGTCAGTCTGAAAAGACCATGTACTATATGATTCCAGCTGTATGACATTTTAGAAAAGGCAAAACTATAGAAACAGTAAAAATATCAGTGATTACCAGGGGTTTGGATAAGAAGCAGAGTATAACGAGGGGAGGAATGAATGGGTAAAGGACAGGGCAGTAAAAATATTCTGTATAAGGACTATAATAGTAGGTACATGTCATTATGTAATACATTTGTCAAAACCCCTAGAACTGTAAAACACAGAGTGGAACTTAATATAAACTATGGACTATAGTTAAAATTAATGTATCAATATTTATTAATTTTAATAAACATACTACACTAATACAAGACATTAATAATAGGGAAAACTGGATACAAGAGCAGGAGGTGGGGTTGAGCATATGGAACTCTATGTACTGTCTGTGTAATTATTCTGTAAATCTTGAAATGTACAAAAAAAAATTTATTATTTAAAAAAAGAAAAGAAATGAGAGACTCTTACCTGGCACACAGCTGGCTTTAAAGCTTCAGCAGAAGTAGCAGCAAAGACATTATGGCCCCAGTACCCCAAAGCCTCAGGAGCCCCTTTGATTGGAAGAAGGAGATGGAGACTTCTTATCAGGCACGAGGAGAGTAGCATAGTACCTCCATATGGCCTCACCACTGCTGTTGTGGCAGACTAATTTACAGAAGTATTACTTCCTATTCTGTGTTGGAAAGCGATAAAGGGGTGGTTGTAGTTCTGAGAATATATTAGGAGTTTGAGCTCCACTAAGTCCACATGAGAAGGATGAATGTAGAATCCAGGCCTCCATTGCCTGGTGCCCCAGAGGGGCCGTCCTGTTTTAAGGAACATAGGATTGCACAATGAGCATATCAAAAGGCCCTTCCCAAATATGTAGGACCACACAAGACTCGAGACTTCCACAGGACTCTTGGGAAGTCCCAACAATGACAGATCGATTAGCCCAGTCTGACAAGACAGGAGCTATAAACACAAATTTGATTCTGGAAAAAAAAAAATTTAATGTAACATTTCTCATGTTAGAGTATTATGGTAGGGTCATATTCACGCCTATTGGGGGATTAAAAAAACCAGAAATTCTGGGCAGGAATGGTGGCTCATGACTGTAATCCCAACACTTTGGGAGGCTGAGGTGGGAGGATCTCTTGAGCCTAGGAGTTCGAGATTGCAATGAGCTATTATGCCACTGTACTCCAGCCTGGGTGACAGAGTGAGACAGGTGAAAGAAAGAAAGAGAGAGAGAGAAAGGGAGGGAGGGAGGGAGGGAGGAAGGAGAGAATAAAGAGAAGAAGGAAGGAAGAGAGAAGGAGAGAAGAAAGAGAGAGAAAAGGAGGAAGGAAGGAAGGAAGAAGGAAGGAAGGAAGGGGTAGGGAGGGAGGGAGAAAGGAAGGAAGCAAGGGAGCAGGGAGGAAGGAAGAAAGGAAGAGAGAAGGAGAGTAGAGAGGGGAAGGAAAGAAGGAAGCAGGAAGGAAGGAAGGGGGAGGGAGGGAGAAAGGAAGGAAGGGAGGAGGGAGGAAGGAAGAGAGAAGAGAGAAGGAGAGAAGGTAGAAGGAAGGAAGGAAGGAAGGAAGGAAGGAAGGAAGGAAGGAAGGAAGGAGGGAGGGAGGGAGGGAGGGAAGGAAGGAAGGGAGGAAAGATAATTCTGTCTACGACTGCTAAGGACCCTGTTTTTGTTCCAGGCTAGAGCAAAAGGGGGTACAAAACCAAATGCTAACAAGCTGCTGCATTTATTGAGATAACCATCTTCAGCTAATGTGAAGTACTTACATAGAGTTAGTGGTAGAAAAATGTGTGTCGCAAGGAAAAGAAAAAATGGCCCCAATACAGACGCCAATTTTTAAATAAAAATGTCTTATTTATCTGGTAAACTGTTGATGAAATGGCAACAAGAATGATAGACCTCGGTTTTCTATCTCATCCATTGAGGATGTGTACTCTTGTTTTACTCATGCGGACAATCTGCCAGTCATCATTCACGTTACATCTGCTCTATGATATCCAATAGGCGTTAAAAGGCGTCCTGCACAGTGAAGCCTTGAACAAAAAGCCACTGTCTGGTCTGATATGAAGAGAGTGATTATTTACTAATGCCCTACCAGTCTAGAAATGCCTGGATCTGGCATGGTGGGGGAGGAATCAGTGTAATATTTGATACAGATCACACTTAGTTACCATGAGCATGAAAACATTTTGGTCAACAGTCTTGAAGGCCAAGACCGGCATAGTAATGGCAGAATCCATTGAGCACAAAAGGAACATATGAGAACTTATATTTGTCCTTTGTATCTTATAATCATCAATCACTTTATATGAATAGACACTGGTGCCTGCATACTCTATGTGCTAGATGATCGTGTGCCACAAACTGAACATGAGGTAGCAATTTCAAAACTCAGAAAAGCTACAGGCATAACTCTTACCTGTGAGTTTGTCTTTGGTATATGAAGATTATATTGTCTATTTCACAAAATGAGCAACAAAATTAAACATATTCTTAGAATGAAGTCTCAAATTAAAATAGTCCTGATAATACAAATATGTACAAATAACTGGAGGACAGAAGAACCGATGCTTCCCCACTCCTTAGTTATGAGATGGAAACAAGGACATTTTAAAAATTTTTCTAGAAGTTGTGTAGAATTATTAAGGACAGTATACATTGGAAATTAAAAATTCATAGGCCCTCAACATTGCGACCAAAACATTTTAACGCCCATGGTAATTAAGCATGATCTTTATAAAATATCATGCTGATTCCTTCCCCCTTACACCAGATTCTCACATCTTGCTGGGGACAGACATTTCTAGACCAGCTTAGCACTAGTGAAGTTCAAGTTGAACTCTGTGCTAAGAATATAAAATTACATAGGGTATTAGCTGATAATGTTTGGATGCAACACCACCAGCAAGTCATTTTAAAACTGAAAAAAACTAGAATACTGTTAATAACCTATTAGTGAAGGAAAATATCTTTGTGCTATTAATTTTAGAAAATTATGTAAAAATATGGGCTACTTCACCTTTATCTTACCTTTTTATAGTTCCGTTTTTGTGTCTGCTGTATCATGTACATGTGAGGGCATGTGCAAAAATGTTCTACTGAGATAGGTAGATCAGTGAAGTTCAGAGACCACTAGTGTAATTCCAGATCAGGAATGTATGCAAAAATATTTCACAGAGGGCTCTATAATCATCCCCTGCAACAATATTAAACCCTTTTACCAAAACTCGGCCTCAAATATTGGATTAAAGAAAGTGTTCTGAGACTAAGAATAAAATTTTATAACCATCATTTTAGGCAGGCTTATGCCTTCATTTTAAATTATCACCTTTTGGTCCAAATGTATTTAATTGCTCATTGAGGAAGGAGAAGGAGCAAGGGATAGAGGTTACTGTATCTTGATCTATCAGATTTAAAAAATTTTTTGTACCACTCTCATATGCTAGGTCTGGATTGTCAATTATTGCTTCAGTGTTCTTTACAGTGATAAAATATAAGCTTTCCAGAGGTGTCACTGTTCTTCTCTTTGCTGCACCCAATCTCTTCAGTACCACAGGGTGGAAGATGTCTCACAAAGATCAAACTAATATAGTGTAAGAGGTAATTAAGAGAATACAATTTCCTAAATATCTATAGGGCAAAGGGACCATGAGCCATAGGCTTTTTTAGCATATAATATGACTTTGTATCTTTCATGAGACTCTCGAGTGCTTTATTTATTAGTCAGTATTATTATCCTCATGTGACAGATGGAGACATTCACACCTAGAGAGATGTCCTCATACAATGCATTGAGGTGTTGAGGGTAGAGCAGCAAGCGAAGGAGTTAGCAGACATCCTATAAAGCTATATTTATGCCAGGGATGCTTTGAGAAGAACTGGACAAAGCTTGTGAATAAAAACAAGCTATTACAATCAGTCGCACTACCTATTTCTCTCTTTCCAAACAAAAGCCTGAGAGGGGAGAGAGAAGAGAAAGATAAAGCAGTGTTTACAGTATGCATGGGGAAAAAATGATATTTGATATTTGGTTTTAAAACATTTTTTAGGTTATGTGAATAATTCCATGAGCCGAAGTAGAAATTATGTAGTTTAACATTAGTTTACCCCACTCCCACTTCAATCTTACACAACCCCACTGCCTGCACCAGACCTACCAGGTTTAGCAGCAGTGCTTTGTGTATATCCATAGTTCACTTTCTCTTTATAATGCCTGGCATATCATAATCACTCAAAGAACTGTTGAATGAATAAATGTAGATAGATATTAATATTAATATCTCCATCTTAGTGACACCAGCTCAGAACAATCAGCTTGGACAGTCATGCCATTCATTCATAGCAGAGCTGGGGTTTTTAACTCTTTCTCCACCCTCTCGCTTTACCTACCACTAAGAAGCTTATCAAGGAATCTCAACCCATGCAGTACTCTTTTAGAAGAGATCTAGAAAATAGAATGTTCTCTATTTTGTACATTTCCAGCAATGTTCAAGTATCTCATGGTCTTTCTACTATTCCATTTAACTCCACCTTAAATCCCACAACTCATAAAACAATGGCTTATATCACTAGTTTAGCAATAAAACACCTTTACTATGACATCTCTAGTGCTATTATTTTATTTTACATATTTTGTAACCTCAACTCAAGTTTACATTCTTTGAAGGCAGAAGCCCTGTGTTACTTACATTTTTTAAATTACTTTCATCATCTTGTGCTGTGTTGTTGACATAGTGGTAGATACTTAGCATTTTTAGTAAACTGATCATAATCAAAGAACAACATTACTCCTGTTATTCTGTGATTGGACATCAAGAGAAAGCTTCCTTAACCCTCACACCCAGCATCTTATCACTATAAAGACTACTGAAACAATAGTTGATGGTCTAGGCCCAGCCATGAGATTGCTACACATTTAATCTGATGTATCAAAATACCATAGCCTCTATCCCTTGCTCCTTCTTCCTCTTCAATAAGCAATTACACACATTTTAGGGAAAAGAAGATAATTCAAAAAATCAATACCTTTTGGTCCGACTAACAGTGAGAAATGTTAAGGCCTTAGGGCCACGTAATATTGAATGGATTTTTTTTATAGCTCACATACCTTTTTTGATATATAACCAGAGATAATGCATGTGACTGTTTTCCATATCTGTGGTATGATTGGCTATTTCCACCCTCCTCAAAGTGAAAAGGAAACAATGATTATACCAAGGGTAGGTCATTTAGCCAATGCGTTCCAATGTCCTAAGTACAAAATATAATTTACAAAAGTGTCCAATGACCGCACTAATCTAATGAGGCTGGTGGGCCATGTTTGTCAAGTGTGGAACTCTCTTGCGCAGGTACTGACAGCTGGTAATGAGATACAGAAACTTTTTCCACATCAGTAGCCCAATCCCTCCTGGCTTGGAGCTGTCGCAAGATCTGTGCCCTCTGCTACTGTGTTTATGATACACAACACAGCATGGGCTGCTGAACGTGCCCATTTTTCAGTTCAAGGAGTGCTCAACCATTTCTTCCACATCTTTACTCATGAGAATTGATTTTCCAAATTCTTGGATCCTGGAAATGACCCAAACATAGCTCACTAAACTAATTTCTCTCAGAGTTTTTAAACGCATGTGCATTTCAGCATAAACACTATCCATATGTTTCTGATTCATTTACACTGAACTCATCAAAGGACTGTGTTGTAAGAGTTGTTTGATGTCCAAGAATACTTGAGGGGTTTTTTTAAGATGGAATTTTATACTTTCTCTCACCATTTTCCTTAGGAAGCCAAATGTTGTTGAGAGTAAACAAACATGGACCCCCAAGGATCTGGGGTTTACTCTTACATTCAAAATTTGGAAGGAGGTAGCTCGGCAGGAAAGGTATCCCTGGCCTCTGGTGTAACCTGGCACTATTCCCCAAAGGGTAGGGAGTGCTTAGGGTGAATAGGGATACTCCTTTCGGGAGACCTTCTTATACTTGGAGATTTATTCATTGGATTCCAAAAGGCCATTGCAAAACCTAAGACAAATACAACTATTGGAAGCTAGCTGGGGTCTCTTACTTCCCAGTTTGAGGAGAAGGCTTTAAAATGTTTCTACTGCAATTACTCTTCATTATTGGAAGAGAACCAGAGGAGGCTTTTTAGGAAACCCAGTATTTATTCACCTGAACGCATCCGTGTCCTACATTTATATGCTAAAGAGACAAGACAAGCATCTCTGGCTACAGCTGAGAACTAATTAAGGTTGCTCTTTAACAAACATTATGTGGTTCACTCCATTCTTCCTTGATTAAGAACAAAAGAGAAGGAGAGTCATTTATTGTCATGAGTCACTTGAGGTACAATGGAAGGAATTCCAAAACGCTGCTGAGACAAAACAAAACTGACATTATGAAAGCCATGTCTAAACACTAATTTAAACTGTCAACTCACTACCAAGGAAGACTCTTGACAGACAGAGAATTAAAGCTTTAAAGACCTCATAAATCACTGAGGAGATTAGCACCAGCGTGAATGAGTTAAAATACACTTCTGCCTTCAGAGCGTTACAGGGGTTCAAAGCAGTCCTCTAGGATTTGATGGGAAAATTAGTTGTAATAACTAGGAAGAGAAAAATTCCCAAATATAGCTTCTTGGGGATTTCAGAGTGCAGGCTTCACCCACTAGTTATTTCAGGTACCTGACTTGGTGAAATATAATATAGATGCTTTTGGGATCCAACATATAGCACAACAAGAATGGCTTTTGAGAAATGTTGGAATCCAAAAACATTATTTACAAATACCAAACATTTTTCAAACCCCAAACCACTAAAAATAACTAAAATTTAACCTAAATGTATACCTGAATGTATGACTCAGCAGTGGATTTGACACCACGTTGTCCTTATTTCCCATTTATGCCTCTCTCCAAAAATCCTGTGGCATATATATGATTTGGGGGCAAGATTCATCATTTTCCTACTGGATGAGTTTCCAAGCTCTGTCGCCAGCACCAAGAAGTCTTCAGAGCAAACTTTGTTGGCATTTCCATCAATTTTAATATTTAAATATTGCCTCTTTAGGGTCTCTGAGTTAAGAAGAACCTCTTACTTCAGTGAGAGAATCCTCAATCTTACCTAGTGCTGTAAAGAAAAGGCACGAGGAGCTTCTGCTCCTAAGTGGTCTGCACCCAGAAAGGCTGAGATAGATGCCTCTGAGAGAGAGATCTTTAAGAGCTGAACAACCCTTTAGAAAAAGAAGAAGCAAAAAAAATGTGAACTCTACAGAGTTAAATCATGCTACGGTAACTCTTGCCCCCACTCCCAAGGTGTGACTAATTACTTCTTTACAGGTTCCTTCCCAAAGACCCTATAAAATAAATTTTTTTTTCCCCTAAGTCCTTGGTGCACTCTAGATGATCTCTTTGACTTGGATCTTATCACATCTGTGCCTGTCTAGGAATTATTTTCTGAAGCATATGTTCATCTGGTCTCCTCCTTCCCCAAATTGGAAAGTTTTGCACGCAGTAATTTTATTCCATTCTTTGATTTTTTTTTCCTTTTGGCTTAAGTCAAAGTGATACAGAAATCCACATGGAGAAGAGTGGAATATAATTGCTACAGCCTTCAGACTGAATCCTCTCTTAGCCAGGATACAGCGGCTGTGTCCTCTTTTCCTCTCCAGCTCTTTGCTTCTCTCCCTATGCTCCCCCTATTAGTGACAGTTGTCAGAAACAGTCAGAAATAGGTTTAAGTGGCTAAGAGAGAACACCAAGAGAAATTTAAGGAAGCATCTTGAGGTGAACCAGTTGATTCAACCATATACATCCAGCTGTGGGACACTCACTCCCAAGTTCCAAGACATAAAACTTAGACCCATCTTGGACACAGGTCTCAGGACTCCTTTAAGGATGTGAATTGCTCCAAAAGCTTTTTGTCCAGGGTCACATCTCTGTCAGTCTTCTGCCCAATGGGAATCTCAGTTTAACATTTTAGTGGTGCTACAGAGGTTGAGTTACAGTCATATGACTCAAAATTCAGTTCTGTAATGCCAAAACTATCGCACTTTGCTCATTTTTGGAAGAGAGGCAGGAAGTGTGCAATGTAATTGTGATCCCTCCCCGGGCTCCCCTTCCATGATCCAAAATAGAGCTCAGGTTGGAAACTGCAAAAGTGGTCTCAAGAAAACCGTTGTAAAGGGCATCCTGGTTCTTTGAATGTAGACTTGATCACATGCCCATAAATTTCTACAGAGTCCCAGATTCATCCCCAAGCTACTCTGGTGGATTATAAGATGAAAAGAGAGACACTCAACTCCATCCCTCACCAGCAAGAAGACTACCACTCTTTCTGACTCCTTCTGAACCCACTCGGATTGGCAAGAGGTAATTGCCCCAAAACTCCCCATGAGAATCATGAGAGGGGCCTTGTCTGAAAAGTGGAAGAAAAACTCAGTAGTGAACTTTACTTGAGCATGGTACCCTCAGAAAGGAAATCGAATTATTAAGCTCTGCCTCTGGATACTGTACCATTGTCTGCTTTTCACTGACTACTGACTCTTGAGACTGAAGCTGCATGAAAACTCCACTAGTCCAATTCAAATGCCTTGTCATTATTTCCAGGTTCTTAATTCATCATGAACCCATAGATCTTTTCAAGCTCTTATGGTTCCTTTTAAACTTTAGTTTATAGAAGAGTATACCAGGTATTAGGCAGAAACTCGGGTATCAGAAAAGGGCTGGCTTGCCAGCACTTGAAGTGCAGATGAGTGATTTGATTTGGTTACACTATTTAAAGATCTGAGTGCAGGGAACACCTTGCATAGCCAGAAACCATGTTTTCTGTTTATAGGTCAAATGACTAGCCTTGTAGAGAATCATAAAGATCATATTTGGATTTGGCCATCTCTTGCTAACATTCCTCCTGTGTTTGTAAACACTGCTGACTTTGACCCCAATCTCTCACAAATCCATGACTGACACCAAACAGCCACAGAGGAACTGCAGAACATAATGTGATTCTGTAATGCAAAACAGGATGGCTTGCTAAGTGTGCAGATCTGGAGAGAATTCCTGACATAATCCTTCTTACGTCTTTCATGATAATCATTTCCATCTTCGGAACACACACAAACAGTGGTTCCTTGGACATTGTTTCTGGAGGCTGAACTGAAATTCCTTCTGCTGGGCTAACTGTATGTGATAAGGCACTGGGACCATGAGTATGCAAGCAGAATGCACTAGGACCTGCAAAGGTGAGAATGAGCTAAGAAAACCTAGCGACTAGCTGTGGAAATGCTGCAGCAGCAGGAAATATGTAAAATAGCAACTACTCTCCCAAATACTGGAAATCAGCTCTAGTCATAGCTTACTCATCCATGTACACATTTAAAACACTGATTGAGAGCCTACTATGTGCCATAAGCATTTATAAGGACTATGATTTGAAATGCATTAGCAATCTCACATTTTTAATAGTCATGCTAAAACAAATTCAGCTCACCTCTAAGAGCATAGACATAGAATCTTCATAGTGGACTGGGAGTGTTTATTTAAAACATAGTTACTTTTTTTAAACAGGTGAAAACATAGAACATTGGGAAAGGCTGAAAATGGGAGAGGTCTAAGCCAATTAGTAAACAAAGGAAAAACGGTTGAATCCTGGTACCCACCTAATCAGCACTTTGCAGAAATGCAGTCTAGAACCAGCTCTCCCTAATTTCAATTGTCAGGACAGCCTTCACATAATGCTTCTTCCAAGGGAGTCAGCTCTGTAAGGCACATGTGTAAAGATCCTTGTTTCTTTTAATAAAAACCCCAGCCTACTCTAATTTTGGGGAAACCAAGAAAGTAGGCATAAGGCTAAGATCCTAAGTTATATTCCTTGTGTTCCATATCTAATGGACTTCCAGGAGAATGTCACCATGGTCATTTATACAGTCCTACAGAATACCATGAGAAAGCGAGAGATCATGATTGGATCCAGGGCAAGGATAGAATCACGGACACATTTTACTCATATTGTTGTCACCATTTGTACCTCAGGGATGATAACTTCATATCTCAAAGACCTATAATCAGTCCAATAAATAACTATTTCTTGAGTTTGTTGCTGAGTCATATAATATAATCCAAAACAATAGAGAGGAGTAAAAAGTGGAGGCTTGAGCCTAGGGAAGAATAAAATAATAGCATGACAACAGACACCCATATCTGTAGAACACTCTACTGTGTGCCATTTCTTTTAAAAGTAAACATCATTTCATTGTTTTCCTACAACAATCGTGTGAGCTAGACATTATTAGCCCTTCTGGCAGCTAGGACAAAGGAGTGATGGAGAACAAAATTTGCCTAAAATTCCACTGATCCCACACTTCTAAGACCAGTACTCCTTCCCTCACAAGGCGCTGTCGAAGTTGTGTTTGGAGACTTTGCACAGTAAAGTATGTATACAGTTCACGGAAATATGCAATGCAGAAATGATATTTTTACCTTTGCATAGCTATAATAGTACCACATCCTCATTTATACAGGGATCTTATAACATGCAATGCAACATCTGAAAATTAATATTTTGCCACTTCCCTGTGAGATATTTTCTCAACGAGGGAATTTTAGATACATAAATCTTTTCTTTTCTTTTTATTTATTTATTTTTTTGATGGAGTCTTGCTCTGTCACCAGGCTGGAATGCAGTGGCATGATCTCAGCTCACTGCAACTTTCACCTCCCAGGTTCAAACAACTCCCCTGCCTCAGCCTCCCGAGTAGCTGGGACTACAGGCATGTGCCACCACGCCCAGCTAATTTTTTATATTTTAGTAGAGATGGGGTTTCACCATGTTGGCCAGAATGGTCTCAATCTCCTGACCTCATGATCTGCCCTCCTCAGCCTCCCAATTTGCTGGGATTACAGGTGTGAACCACCACACCTGGCCAATGCATGAATTTTAATAACTGTGTAGTCTGTACCAGGTACAGAGAAAAACTTACTCTCCGAAGTCCAGGAAACCTAATCTAATCCAAGACTTAAGACTATAGCTGCTCTGCTCAAATTTCTTATCTTTATCTTTTTTCTCTCTCTGGAAATGTTAAATATGATCTTAGAAACTCCATACACTCTCTTTTTACATGGCAACTACTCTGCCCCATATGCTAGGAAGAACAAAATTGATGTTGCTGTTATCTTTGCATGGAAATGCAATTCTAAGACCTTCACAATATGGAATGTACTGAACAATGGATTATCAGGCTTTGCAGATGATCTTTTACCAGTTCCTTCAATGGTAATTTACTAAGCCCACTTCACATAGAGAGAAAACAAAGGTCCACCCAGAAATATTTTAAGGTGAGAAATTTGTGGTGGAAGTGTTGGCCGAACACAATCCTTCAGGTAATAGTTTATTACCTACATATCTTTATATCTTTTCAGAAAGCCAGATCTAGATAACACAGAGTAGAGCTAAAAAATCCAGGTTATATATATTATCTAGCTAAAAAGAAATACAACTAAGAGAGACAAGGTAATTTGATTTTTAAATTTTTAATTAAAGGACATCCTAATATTAAATGTGATAATTTTATAAAAAAGAAAAAGCTAAGCATGAGCTGAACCTGAAATAAGAAAGCTCTTGCGATGAGAAGCTTCTTCAAAGTTCTTATGAACAGAATGTTTCAAGTTTGCTAAAAAGAATCATTAAAATTCAGAGTGGGTGTGGTGGCTCATGGCTGTAATCCCAGCACTTTGGGAGGCCAAGGTGGGCAGCTCACCTGAGGTCAGGGGTTTGAGACCAGCCTGGCCAACATGGCAAAATCCTGTCTCTACTAAAAGTACAAAAAAATTTGGCCGGACATGGTGGTTGGTGCCTGTAATCCCAGCTATTCGGGAGGCTGAGGTGGGGAATTACATGAACCCCAGAGGCAGAGGTTGCAGTGAGCCAAGATTGTGCCACTGGCTCCAGCCTGGGTAACAGAGGAAGGCTCTGTCTCAAAAAGAAAAAAAAAGAATAATTAAAATTCAGTTCAAGTTAACAAATTCATAGTAAGCATGGACCATTACCCAGGAATCATGCTAGGTACTAAGTAAGTGGTTAAAAGGATACCAAGAAGTTTAAGAGTTATGTTTTGCCTTAGAGGAATTTATAATCTCTAAGAAAAGTGACTATCTTCTTCTTGCTATTTTCCTCTTTTCTAGTTAAGAAATGTAATAACACAAAAATTAGACCAATTTTGATTAGCTTATCTAGCACAGAATGGAGGTGTAAGTTAATCATTTAAGTCTGAAAAAATGGTATGCTGAACTAGGAATCTTAGATTTTTCTCTAGGTTCTTGGTTAAAAAAAAATATATGTAATGTATGTGTATATATACATTTTATACATATAGGTATGTATATATACACACACACATATATGATATATATACTCACACATATATCATATTTTTTTACCTAAACATATACACATACATATATACATATATTAAAAAGGTCAAGGCTTATATTTAACTAGGATAAGCCTTTTAAAATTCTACTTCCCACTTTCCATTTTAAGTGTATGAAAATAATATATGCCACATCTTTCCTCACCTAAGGAAACAGCTAAATATTTAAACTTTCTTTTGAAGCAGAAACTTTAGAAATCTAATGTACTTTAATTATCATCACATAGTAATTGTACAGTTAAAAAAAGAAGGAAAGGAAGGGAGATCTAGGTATTCAACAAGTTAATATATTGCTAAGGGTTAATATATTACTAAGTTAATATATTGCTAAGTAATTCATTAATGACTGAATGGCTTCTCTCAGTTTACAATTCAGCAATTCACAATTGATTTCTATTTGTATTAAATTATGTCATCATAAATACTCTATTTAGATTTAGAGTTTGTCTTAAAACACTTTGAACTTCATTCCAGTTAAAGAAGGGAAAAATATATAATGAAAGCCAATTGTTTAATATACTTCTTGAGATAAAATATGAAATTAAAATTTGAATACAATCCAACTATTACAGCAATATTGGATCAGAAGCTAAACTTTAATGACAACCGAGATGAAGAAGGTAGGTTCAAAATGTTTATTCTAAGAAAACATACCCACCTACAGAATTAGACACCATTCCAGGAAAACTCAGCCTGGGGCAGGAAGTATTGGGGAGGGGTGGGTAGTACAAATCAGAAGCTATGAGGAACACCAAAGAGTTAGGAGACAAGATTTTTCCTTTTGGAGTTTACTACCTTTTTAAGAACAAAAGAAACATGTGAAGTAACCAAAGAACATCTTTGCAGAGTAGAAGTGAGATGGGAGGGAGGACAAAATTCAGGGAAGAGGCAATCAGTGACACCTGTCTTCACTCTTTCAATAATGTCAATAAATCTCAAATACTGGGGATGAGTGGTAAAAGATTCCTGGGAAATTAAGAAGAACAGAGTTAAAAATCTATATGTAGATATGAATTTTCCTTCTGGAACCCTGGAATAGATTATCATAATGGTAATTTTTCAATATGTGTTTATCTATTAGTACAACTATTATTATTTTTATTAAAATTATCATCAGATTGTATATTAGTGACAAAGAGTAACTTCACACAGCCCTATTAATCTTCCTTAATTTGAAAGAGTCATTGCTTAAATAATGATAGGTCATAAGTAGGGTGACCACATGATCTGGTTGACTGAGACAGTCTTAGTTTGCACCAATTGTCAATAATTGAGCACTCTTCTGTTCTCATAATTATCCTGATTTGGATGATAAGTACTATGGTGATCTAGTCATAGGACAGATTAAGAAATTTCTAATGGGAATCTCCTTTATCCCCACCAATTAGTAGCCTTTCCAAAGCAGCATGGTGGGCAAGGACAGGAGTGGACTTTCCAGAACACAAACTTAGAGGCAAAGTTTCCTCCAGGGCTCAGCTTCTCCCTGATGCTAGAGGCATCGGTATCCAGCAGGTAAACACATCTCCACCTGCAACTGAAGTGGAGGATAGGTAAAAGTAGATATCAAGAGTTGGCCCCACCATAGAAGATGTCACCAAACATGGAGAAGGAAGCACATATCCTGGTCAATCCATGATTCTTTCACTTCCTTAAAGGTGCTAAATCACTGAACTGATGATATAAACTTCAATCAACCAGAACCTCACCTTAAGAGATGAGAGAAGAATTCAAACACAACCCAGAAAATGGCAAGGGAATCCAAGGAAACCTCACTCATACTCTTTTGGGGGCAAATCCAAACTTCGGATAGCTTCTTATCCTAGAATTATTAACCTTAAAATAATAACAATAATATACAATAAGACATGGTAGAGAGTTATATTTTAGAAATAATTAATTATAAGTAACTCAGATCAAGTTTAAATAGGCTCTGCTTAATATACTCAAGGAAATTCAGGAATACAAGAAATCTGTGAAAGAGATAAGGTGAGAAGACAACCAAATGAAATGAAATAATAAAGGGAGTTAAGAGGCACAAAAAATGTTTCTAAAGCTACAGAAAAGCAGAATACTTTGAATAAACATAAAAAAATTTAGCGTTAGCTTTAAAATTAATATATAAATAGTGAAAATTAGAATTAACCTAGTAAAAGCAAAATCGATATAGAAGGCAGAACTAAGAAGCATTCTATGAATGGTAAAATAGGCAAGTAAATTAAATCAACAAGAATGAAGATTACAGACAAGAAAATTGACAAAGGAAAACTAATCAGTATATATAAAGACAAATGGAACAGACTGAACAAAAATATAAAAGAAGAAAATTTTCTTAATATAAGAAAGTTCTCATTATACAGATTAAAATACCATACCATGAATCTATAAATTTAATAAAAAGAAAATAAACCTAGGCTTTAATGAAAATTAAGGTTTAAGTAAAAATAATCCTAAAATCATTAAGACAAAAAAATTTACCTATTAGACATTTTTTTACATTAAATGCTGGAGTATCATGAAGTGGCAATAATCTTATAAAAGGGTCTTACCTTAGAAAAGCCCAGAAAACTATAAAGAAGAAAATAACAATCTTACCACCAATTAAAAATGCTGATAACATTAAAAAAAATAAAAAAAAGGGTCTTACCCACAATTTTACATTAAGCAACCCAAAGAGATTCGCAGATATACACAAATTTACAATTATAATGATTAACATATTTTTCTTTCAAGTTACACCCCCAAAATGAAACAAAAGATCAGAAAATATAGAAATAGTGATAGTAAATGACATGTGGTAACTAGAAGACATTTACACATAAAATTAATTCAAGGGGTGGAATAATTTAGGATGGCGAATAGAAGCCTACACTGTACCGCCCACAGGAACATCACATTTTAACAACTATCTGTGCACAGAAAAGCACCAAAACAAGAACCAAAATCAGGTGAGCAATCACAATACCTAGTTTTAACTTCATATCATTGAAAGAGGAAAGTCAGAGAAACAGTCGTGAATCATCAAAGCCACTCTTCCCCCATACCCTGGCAGCAGCTGTGCAGCACAGAGAGTCTGTGCACTTGAGGGAGGGATGGTGCAGTGACTGGGGAACATTGCACTGAACTCAGTGCTGACCTGATGTAGCAGAGAGTAAAGATGTGCTGGGCTCAGCCAATGCCTGTGCAAAAAGGGAGTATTTGGACCAGAGCTAGCTAGAGGGGAATTGCCCATTTCAACAACCAGAACTCGAGTTTCTTAGCCAGCCTCACCACGGCAGACCAAAGTGCCCTGGGGTCCGAGGTAAACTTGAAAGACAATCTAGGGCACAAGGACTACAATTCCTAGGCAACCCCTAGTGCTGGGCTGGGCTCAGAGCCAGAGGACTAGGGTGGCAGGTGAACTAGGGAGACACCAGCCAGGGCAGCTAAAGGAATGCTTGTGCCATCCATCCCCCAAACCCAGGCAGCGTAGCTCACAGCCACAACAGTGTCTCTTTTCTTCTGCTTAAAGGATGGAAGGCAAAGAGTAAAGAAAACTTTGTTTTGCATTTTGGATGCTAGCTCAGCTGCAGTAGGATAGGGCACCAGGCAATGTCATGAGGCCCCCATTTCAAGTCCTAGCTCTCCAAAGACATTTCTAGACACACTCTGGGCCAAAAAGGAACTTGCTGCCTTGAAGGGAGGACTCATTCCTGGCATTATTCATTGCTTGTTGACTAAAGAGCCCTTGGGTTGTAAATAACCATCAGTGATAGCCAGGTAGCATATCACAGGCCTTGGGCTCTGAGACATGCTAACTATAGATGTGACTCAGCACATTGCCAGTGGTGGTGGCTACAGTGACTCTTTCGGTTTGGAAAAAGCAGGGAAAAGTAAAGGGGATTTTGTCTGGCACCTTAGGTACCAGCTTGGCCCCAGTGGGCTAAAGCAACAAGTAGGACTTTGGAGTCCCCAAGTCTAGGGTTAGGCTCTTGGACAGCATTTCTGGGCCTTCCCTGGGCTAGCGGGGAGTCCAGTTCCCTGAAGGATGAGTCCCAGGCCTGACAATGTTCAACACAAGCTGACTGAAGAGCTCTTGGATTTTAAGTGAACATTGATGGTAGCCTGGAAGAACCACTCCGCCACAAAGGGCCCATGCTTGTGGTGCCCACTTGGAGAGGCTCCTCTGCCTGTGGAAAGGGAAAGGAAGAGTGGGAAGGACTTTATATTGTGGTTTGAGTGCTAGTGTAACCATAGTATGATAGACCATAGGACAAATTTCTAACGTTTTTGACTCTTAATTCCTGGCTCCCAGACAACATATCTGAGCCCACCCAAGGTCTGGGGAACTTGCTGCCCTGAAAGGAAGAACATAAACCTGGTTGGCTTCACCAACTGCTGATTATAGAGCCTTAGGGTCTTGAGTGCACATAATGGGTAGACAGGTAATGATTACAGTGGGCCTTGGACAAGACCCAGTGCTGTGCTGGCTTCAGGTCTGACCCAGCACAGTCCCAGTGGTGATAGCCACAGGGATGTTTGCATCACCACACCCCCAGTTCCATATGGCTCAGAACAGAGGCAGAGACTCCATTTGCTTGAGAGAAAGTAAGGGAAAAGAACAATAATCTGCCTGGTAATTCAGAGAATTCTTCCAGGTCTTATCCAAGACCACCAAGGCAGTACCTCTTTGAGTCTACAAAAACTCACAGTTATATTGGCTTGGGTCCCAAGTCTCTTTGAATATCTGAAAAGCCTTCTGAAGAAGGATGGGCACAAACAAGCCCAGAATGTAAAAACTACAATAAAGATCTAACTCTTCCATGCCCAGACACCAACAAATATCTACAAGCATCAAGATCATCTAGGAAAACATGATCTCACCAAACAAACTGAATAAGGCACCAGGGACCAATGCTGGAGAAAGAAAGACATGTGGCTTTTCAGTCAGGGAATTAAAAATACCTGTGTTGGGCAAACTCAAAAAAATTCCAGATGACACAGAGAAGGAATTCAGAATTCTCTGAGATAAACTTAACCAAAAGATTAAAAAAATTTAAAAGAATCAAGCAGAAATGCTAGAGTCAAAAATGCAATTAATGTGCTGAAGAATGCATCAGAGACACTTACTAGCAGAATTGATCAAGCAGAAGAAAAAAATTGGTGAGGTTGAAAGCAGGTTATTCAAACTCTCTGGCTGAAAATACCCAGTCAGAAGATATAAAACGAAAAATAATAAAAAACAAAAAACACGCCCACAGGAACTAGAAAATAGCCTCAAAAGGGCAAATCTAAGAGTTATTGACTTAAAGAGAAGATAGAGAAAAAGATAGGGGCAGAAAGTCTATTCAAAGGCATAATATCAGAGAACTTTCCAAACTTAAAGACACTGACATTCAAGTACAAGAAGGTTATAGAACACCAAGCAGATTTAACCTAAATAAGACTACCTCAAGGTATCTAATAAATCAAACTCCCTGATATGGTTTGGTTGTGTCTCCACCCAAATCTCATCTTGAACTATAGCTCCCATTATCCCCACATGTCATGGGAGGAACATGGTAGGAGGTAATTGAATCATGGGGACAGGTTTTCCTGTGCTGTTCTTGTGATAGTGAACAAGTCTCATGAGATCTGATGGTTTTATAAATGGCAGTTCTCCTTCACATGCTGTCTTGTCTGCCACCATGTAAGACATGCCTTTGCTCCTCCTTGTCTTCTGCCATGATTGTGAGACCTCCCTAGCTATATGGAATTAAAACTCTTTCCTTTATAAATTACCTATTCTCAAGTATATCTTTATTAGCAGCATAAGAATGGATAATACATTAAATTGGTACTGGGTAGTGGGGCGCTGCTATAAAGATATCCCAAAATGTGGAAGTTACTTTGGAACTGGGTAACAGGCAAAGGATGGAAAAGTTTGGAGGGCTCAGAAGAAGATAGGAAAATATGAGAAACTTTGAAACTTCCTAGAGAATGACTTTGACCAAAATGCTGATCATGATATGGATAATAAAGTCCAGGCTGAGGTGGTCTCAGATGGAGATGAGGAACTTTTCGGGAACTGGAGCAAAGGTCACTCTTGCTATGCAAAGAGACTGGTGGCATTTTGCCCCTGCCCTAGAAATCTGTGGAACTTTGAACTTGATTCAGGGTATGATTAGGGTATTTGGGGAAGAAATTTCTAAGCAGCAAAGTATTCAAGAGGAAGGAGAGCACTAAAGGTTTGAAAATTTGCAGCCTGACAATGTGATAGAAAAGAAAAACCCATTTTCTGGGGAGAAATTCAAGTCAGCTGCAGAAATTTGCATAAGTAACAAAGAGCCAAATGCTAATCACCCAGACAATGGGGAAAATATCTCCAGGGCATGTCAGAGGCCTTCACAGCAGCCCCTCCCATCACAGGCCTGGAGGCCTAGGAGGAAAATGTGTTTTTGTGGACGCTCTATGCAGCCTCAGGACATGGTGCCCTGGGCCCCAGCTGCTTCAGCTTCATTCGTGGATAAAAGGGGCTAACATACAACTCAGGCCCTTGCTTCAGAGGGTGCAAGTCCCAATCCTTGATGACTTGCATGTGGTGTCAGGCCTGCAGGTGCACAGAATTCAAGAATTGAGGTTTCAGAACCTCCACCTAGATTTCAGAAGATGTATAGCAATGCTTGGATGTCCAGGCAGATGTGTACTATAGGGGTGGAGCCCTCATGAAGACCCTCTATTAGGATAGTGCAGAAGGGAAATTTTGGGTGAGAGTCCCCCACAGAGTCCCCACTGGGGCACCGCCAGTGGAGCTGTGAGAAGAGGGCCACCATCCTGCAGACTCCAGAATGGTGGATCCATTGACAGCTTGCACCATGCACCTGGAAAAGCCACTGACACTCAATGCTAGCCTGTGAAAGCAGCAGGAGAGAGGTTGTACCTGCAAAGCCATAGGGGTGGAGTTTTCCAAGACCATGAGAACCCAGCTCTTGCATCAGTGTCACCTGCATGTGACACATGAAGTCAAAGGACATCATTTTGGAACTTTAAGATTTGACTGCCCCTCTGGATTTTGGACTTACTCAGGGCCTATAGCCCCTTTATTTTGGCCAATTTCTCCCATTTGGAATGGCTGTATTTACCCAATTCCTGCAACCCTGTTGTATCTAGGAAGTAACTAATTTGCTTTTGATTTTACAGGTTCATAGGCGGATGGAACTTGTCTTGTCTCAGATGAGACTTTGGACTGTAGACTTTGAGTTAATGCTGAAATGATGGAAGACTTTGGGGAACTGTTGGGAAGGCATTATTGGTTTTGAAATGTGAGGATATGAGATTTGGGATAGGCCAGGTATCTAATTATATGGTTTGGCTGTGTCCTCACCCAAATCTCATCTTGAATTATAGCTCCTATAATTCCCACATGTCATGGAAGGGACCCAGTGGGAGGTAATTCAGTCATGGGGGTGGGGTTTTCCTGTGCTGTACTCATGATAGTGAATAAGTCTCACAGGATCTGATGGTTTTATAAAGGGCAATTCTCCTGCACATGCTCTCTTGCCTGCCACCATGTAAGATGTGCCTTTGCTCCTCCTTCACTTTCCATCATGATTGTGAGGCCTCCTCAGCTATGTGGAACTGTGAGTTCATTAAACCTCTTTCCTCTATAAATTACCCAGTCTCAGGTATGTCTTTGTTAGCAGCACAAGAATGGACTAATACACTCCCAAAGGTCAAGGATAAAGAAAGTCTCCTAAAAGCAGCAAGAGAAAAGAAACAAATAACATACAATGGAGTGCCAATATGCTTGGTAGCAGACCTTTCAGTGGAAACCTCTTAGGCCAGGGAAGGGTGACATGACATATTTAAAGTGTTGAAGGAAAAAACTTTTAACCTAGAATAGTATATCTGGTGAAAATATCCTTTAAGCTTGAGGAAAATATGAAGACATTCTCAGACAAACAAAAGCAGAGAAATTTTATCAACAGCAGACATCTCCTACAAAACTGCTAAAGAGAGTTCTTCAATCTGAAAGAAAAGAATATTCATGAGCAAGATGAAATCATCTGAAGGTACAAAATTCACTGGTAATAGTAAGCACACAGAAAAACACAGAATAATATAAAACTGTAATCATAGTGTGTAAGCTACTCTTAAGGAGAAATACTAAAAAATGAACCAATCAAAAACAATAACTACAACAACTTTTTAAGAGATTGTACAATAAGTCATAAAGAGAAACAACAAAAAGTTGAAAAGCAAAAAGGTGAAGTTAAAGTGTAGAATTTTTATTAGTTGTCTTTGTGTGCATGTGTTTGTGTGTCTTTATTCAATCAGAGTTAAGTTGTCATCAATTTAAAATAATGGGATATGAAACAGTATTTGCAAGCCTCCTAGTAACTTCAAATCAAAAACCATAAAACAGATACTCAAAATATATAAAGCAAGAAATTAAGTCATAGCACCACAGAAAATCACCTTCACTTAAAGGAAGACAGGAAGGGAGGAAAGAAGGAAGAGAAGACCAAAACAACCAAAAACCAATAACAAAATGGCAGGAGTAAGTCCCTACTTATCAATAATAACATTAAATGTAAATGGACTAGATTTTCCACTCAAAAGACATAGAGTGGCTGAATAGATGAAATGAAAAGACCTCATGATCTGTTGCCTACAAAAAAATACATTTTACCTTTAAAGATACATATAGACTGAAAATAAAGGGATGAAAAAAGACAATCTATACCAATAGAACCCTAAAAAGAGCAGGAGTAGTTACACTATATCAGACAAAATAAATTTCAATACAAAAACTGCAAGGAATGACAAAGAATATCACTGTATCATGATGATATGATGATAAAGGAGTCAATCTAGCAACAGTATATAATGATTGTAAATATATATTCACCCAACACTGGAGCACCCAGATATATAAAGAAAATATTATTAGAGCTAAAGAGAGAGACAGACCTTAATAAAATAATAGCTAGAGACTTCAACACCCTCAAATCTCCCAGACAGAAATTCAAGAAAGATATATTAGACATAATCTGCACTATAGAATTAAGTGAACCTAATAGATATTTACAGAACATTTCATTCAAAGGCTGCAGACTACACATTCTTCCTCAGTATATGCATTATTGTCAAAGATAGGTCATAGGTTAGGTCACAAAATAAGTCTTAAAACATTCCAAAATATATGAAATAATATCAAACATTTTCTCTGACCACAATGGAATAAAACTAGAAATTAAAAACAAGAAGAATTTTGGAAACTATACAAACAAATGGAAATTAAATATGCTCCTCAATGAGCACTTGGTCAATGAAGAAATTAAGAAGAAAATTAAAATATTTCTTGAAACAAATGATAATGGAAACATAAGATGCCAAAACCTATGGGGTACAGTCAAAACAGTATTAAGAGAGAAATTTATAACCATGAGTCCCTAGATCATAAAAGAAGAAAAACTTCAAATAAGTAAAGAACCAGAAAAGCAAGAGCAAATTAAACCCAAAATTAATAGAAGGGAAGAAATAAAGATTAGGGCAGAAATAAATGAATTTGAAATGAAGAAAACAATACAAAAGATGAGTAAAACAAATATTTGGTGTTTTAAAAAGATAAACTACATTGACAAATTTTTGGCAGAATAATAAAGAAAAAAGTGGAAGAAGACCCAAATAAATAAAATCAGATAATAATAAAAGAGTTACTATAACTGATACCACAGAAACTCAAAGGATCATTAGTGACTGCTATGAGCAACTATAGGCCCATATATTGGAAAATCTAGAGGAAATACATAAACTCCTAGACACATACAACCTAGCAAGACAAAATCTTGAAGAAATCCAAAACCAAACAAATCAATGACAAGTAGCTAGACTAAAGCCATAACAAAAAGTATCTCAGTAAAAAAAAAAAAAGCCCAGAACCTGATGGACTTACTGCTGAATTCTACCAAACATTTAAGGAAAAACTAACACCAATCCTACTCAAACTATTTCAAAAAAATAAAGGAAGAGGGAATACTTCCAAACTCATTCTAAGAGGGCAGTATTATACTGATATCAAAATGAGATAAAGACAAATCAAGAAAAGCAAACTACAGGCCAACATATCTGATAAATATTGATGCAACAATCTTCAACAAAATACTATCAAACCAAATTTAACAATACATTAAAAAGTTCATTTATTATGACCAAATGGGATTTATTCCAGGGATGCCAGGATAGTTCAACATGTGCAAATCAATCAGTATGATAGATTGTATTAACAGAATGAAGGACAAAAAATCGTATGATTATTTCCATTAATGCTGAAAGAACATTCAATGAAATTCAACATCGCTTCATGATAAAAATCATTAATAAAACCTGTATATAGAAGGAACATACCTTAAAATAATAAAAGCCATATACCACAGACATAAACCCGTATAGCTAATATCATACCAAATGGGAAAAAACTGAAAGGCTTTTCTCTAAGATCTGGAACACAACAAGGATACCTACTTTCACCCTTTAATATACCACTGAAAGTCCTAGCTAGAACAATCAGACAAGATAAAGAAAAGACTTAACTGTAAAACCTAAAATTCTAACAACCCTGGAAGGCAACCTAGGCAGTACCATTCTGGACATACGACCTGACAAAGATCTCATGATAAAGCCACCAAATGCAATTGCAGCAAAACCAAAAATTGACAAGTGGGATCTAATTAAACTTAAGAACTTCCACATGGCCAAAGAAAGTATCAACATAGGAAACAAACTACCTGCAGGGTGCAAGAAAATATTTGCAAACTAATATCCAGCATCTATATGATACTTAAATTAAGAAGCAAAAAACAAACAACTCCATATAACCCCATTAGAAAGTGGGCAAAGGACACAAACAGACACTTCTCAAAAGGAGACATATATGCAGGCAACAAGCATATGAAAAAAATGCTCAACATCACTAATCAAGAGAAATGCAAATCAAAACCACAATGAGATATCATTTCACACCAGTCAGAATGGCTGTTATTAAAAAGTGAAAAAAATAACCAATTCTGGTGGGGTTGTGAGAGAAGGGAACTCATATACACTGCTGAAGGGAGTGTAAATTAGTTCACCCATTGTGAAAAGCAGTGTGGTGACTCCTCAAAAAGCTAAAAACAGAGCTACCATTTGACCCAGCAATCCCATTACTGAGTATAAACCCCAAGGAATATAAATCTTTCTACCATAAAGCCACATGCACATGAATGTTCATTGCAGCATTATTCACAATAACAAAGACATGGATTCATCCTAAATGCCCATCAGTAGTAGACTGGCTAAAGAAAATGTGGTGCATATACTCCATGGAATACTATGCAACCACAAAAAGAATGACATCATGCCCTTAGTAGCAACATGGTGGAGCTGGAGGCCACAATCCTAAGCAAACTAATACACGAACAGAAGTCCAAACACCACGTGTTCTCACTTATAAATGAGAGCTAAACAATGAGAACACATGGACACTAAGAGGGGAACAATTGACACTGGGGCCTACTTGAGGGTGAAGAGTGGGAGAAGGGAGAGGATAAAAAATACCTGTCGGGTACTACACTTATTACCTGGGTGATGAAATAATATATATATCAAACCCCTGTGACATGCAGTTTACCTATATAATAAACCCTGTACATGTACCCCTGAATGTAAAATAACATTTAAAATAAAAAAGAATATAAATTAGGTCATTCTGTACTAGTAAAAAGCACACTTCTTAATGGGAATATGTTATCTACATTAATATGATAAGTACTTCATAAGGAAAACAATGTCAATACTAACAGAAACATATTAATAATTAATAGTTGGCAGTTGCTTCTTGATAGATCAAATAGGCAAAAATAAATAAGAATATAAACAGTTTGAATTATGTAATTTAAAATGTTTGTAATAAATATTTACCAAGCTCATTACTCTCATGGTAGAAAATACACTTCCTTTTCAACTATCTAGATAGCTTTTCCTCAAAAATTAATTTCACAGCATGTGAAAAAGAAAACCTTATTCCTTAAAGGAATACATTATGTACTATGTCTTCTAATCACAGTGAAATAGAATAAGCAGTTGCTAACAATGCATAAACAAATAAACATGTCAAAAACCTTTCTTTGTAATCTAAAATTCTTCACCAGGACAAACTATAAATCACAAATGAGGAAAAAATACAGATATTTTGATACACAGGAGCACAAGGACGATCAGTTAAGGTTACATGAGGAATTCTCCAGTAAACTCAGAGTTTCAATAAGAAGAAGACAGCTCGAAATCCCAGACTAATGAAGAGAAACCAGAGTGGCTGTTGGACCACAGGCCTTGAAAGCAATCACTCTCAATTAGAACAGTTGACTCCAAATAAACAGGAAATTATAAGCTCCAAATATTTCGATTCAGCCTTATTTAAAATTACCGGTGAAATTATATGTCACAAGGCAAAACGGTATTTAAACTAGAACCATAAAGATGAAAAAGATTACTGACACAAACTTTTGTTTTAAAGGTGAAGGAGGTTGAAAAATTTACTTAGAGGAATAAAAAGCCTTAGCGAAGAAGGCAAAGTTTCTGTATCATTTATACTTATGTTTTATTTTGTCATCACGAGATTTAGTTTTTATCTAGTCTGTTTACCAAGAGAAAAAAAAGTGTTTCCAGTGATTTTCAAATAATCATCTCCCGTAGATTGTAACCTGTGACCTTAGGACTGTGTATGTTTGTTATTGGAAACTGTACTTGTTGGAATGTTTTGTCCTTAAAACATGAATTGGCTCACCAACCTTGTGATAATTAATCCGTCAACTATGTCCTCATGGATCTTGTTAAAACTAATCTAACTAGTATGTAAACCATAGATTCTCTCACAAATTAGAAAGTATATATTTAGACTTTCTTACAAGACATTTTGCAAATAAAATAGATTATAAAACCCATTCATTTTTAAAATGCAAAGGAAAATATCTCACAGCTCCAAAAAAAAAAAAAGTTATTGTCAAGAATAAAGAAAGTGAATTCCAAGCAAAAAACAGAATAACTAAGACTCTGGATAATATTAGTGCATAGTGAAGAAAGCATATGTCTCTTCTTCTAAAAGAAAAAAGAATAACAATTAGAAATTAGAGGAAAAATATAACTGTATAAGAAAGCCAGGGTCTAATTATGAAGTAAACTAAGATATGAATTAATTGTGAACATTCAATGGAATGCAAGAAAATACATGGAGTTTTGCTATTTGATGAGATGGATACAACTTTGGACCGATAGAGAAGGTAATGAAGTACCAGCATACTACTTGGCTCCATGAAAAACAATATTTATGTGGTTATAATATTGTATATCAGCAACATAAATCTTAAGTTCAAATTATAGAATACATCTATAAGGAAATCACTCAGAAATAAAATGTAGTTACACAGCAAATTTTGACAATGTGAAATTAAAGATACAAGAGAGTATGGAAAGTGAAAAAAAAGTGTAGGGGCTATTTGTCTACACTAAAGCAGCCAAGAATTATAAATTTAAGTATAATACTTAAAAGTGTAATGCAAACCAATGGAATAAGAAAAATAACTTCCAACATTGGGATAAAGCCTTCATTCCAATATTTGGTTCCTCTGGTGTAATAACCAATGACTGTCGCTAAGGCAAGGCCTGCTGGTTGATAAACCCATCTATAACCACATAGCTTTCAGTCACTCTTTGTGACCTCAATCATAGGGAAGAATGGACAACCAAAGATTACCAGAAATTAGAAGAAAATCTGCAATATCAAAGAGAAAGGCCAAGAGGAAAATATATATATGGCTTTTATAGAAATGGAGAACCCTGGAAAAATCAGATTTAATTAACATCCATAGAATCACAAAAATATTTTATCCTTCAATTTAAAAATGATGCTAATATCAGAGAAAATAAAAACCTTTTAAAATGTAATGAGATGAATGCTGAAATAAAATAATTTAATTTAAAACTTAAAAAAATAAAGTTGAATAAATCTCTGAAAGCAGAACCAAAAGATTAAAATGCAGAAAGTGGTGGTGGGAGGGGTGAGATACATAGAAATTCAACCCAAATACACACAGAATCAATCTAGCAAAGGAGGACAAGGAACTCAAAGAAGAGGAATTATAAAAGAAATCATATAAATAAGTTTATCAAGGTTGAAGGGCACATATCATCATGGTAAGGTAATTTACCAAGTTCTGAGTAAGATGAAATGAGAAAGAACTACACTTATATTGTCATTGTGCAGTTTCAAAACTTCAAGACTAAAGAAAATATATAGAAAACTTCCAGAGAGAAATAAAAAGTTTGTCTTCAAAAGAAAAAAAAATAAAAAGTTTGTCTTCAAAAGAAAAAAAAAAGATACCCGATGCTAGGAATTTTTGAGAGGCGTGAGGTCAGATACTAGAAAATCACCAAGAAAGACATATAATCATTTTATAATAGTGACTCTCTGGTGAAGAAGACTTACATGGAAATAACTAACCTTGTTTTGAGTTTTCAAAAACAATCATAGAAGCCATTATGCTTACCAAACAGAGTGTAATTATCTTCCTTGACAATGTCAAATGCAGTTGGCAAGTGGAATGTAGAAGGAAATATGATGGGTATGGTGAGGGTAAGAACATCCTCATCTCAAGATGGGGGTCAAGAGATATTGTCAATAATAGATAGAATTAGAAATTGAAATAAAACAAAGAAATATCTTTTATACTAACCTCATCTTCTCCTTCCTTCTCACCTGGAAAGGGATAAGACAAGATTAGTATAAAAAAGCTAGATCCATATCCATCATAGCAGAGAGTCAACAGATAGTGTGTATGGGACATGTCTCAGGGACAGTGGTATAGTATTCATTTAGATTTAGGGAAATAGTTAAAAGAGCAGGTGAAGTATTTATTTGCCAGATATAAGACAGGAAAGAATAACTGAAAAGAAGTAGACAGAAGAATTCCTGTGGATCAACAGAGATAGGAATAATTCTTGTTCTATTAGCTGGAAGGGAAAGATGTTGTAACATGTGAGCATCAGGTAGAAGGGCTCAATTACCACTACACTAATAGTGTCTCTGAACCCCAACTAACAAAATCACAAAAGGCTCACAATGATTCAACTAAGTCCAAGTAACTTAACTATATGTACAAAATCAAACACTATTTAAAGTACAACAACATTCTGCAACCAATAATAATAAAAAATTCATTGGCATCCAATTAAAAATTACTGTGCATGCAGAGAATGAATGCAATATACCTCATAACTAGGAGACAAATCAGTCCATACAAAAAGACACAGATATGACAGAACTTATGTAATTAGATAGAAAACTAAAATGGTATTATAAATATGCCCTGTGTGTTTAAGGTGGTAGAGAAAAACGTGACCATGACATGAACAAAAACAGGAGATACAAGAGAATAACTTCTAGGGAAAAAAATCTACAGTAATCAAGACATTGTGATATTAGCATAAGGTTAAACATATATGTAATGAAACAGAAGAGAGCCCAGATATACAGATGCTTGTGTATAAATTTAACTGTTTTTCAACAAAGGTTCCGGGCCATTCAATGGGCAGACGATAGTCTTTTCATAAATAATGCTAAAATAAGTGGACAACTACATATAAAAATAACTTAGGCCTTTACCACCACACACAAAAATTAACTCTAAGTGGCTCATAGACCTGAAGATAAGAGCTAAAACTGTACAACTTCTATAAGAAAACAGAAGAAAATCTTTTTGATCTTGGATCAGAAAAGATTTCTTTGACACAACAATGAAAAGCACAACCTGTAAAATAAAAAAAAATTGATAAATAACCTGCATCAAAATTAAGAATGTCTGTTCTTTGAAAGACAATGTTAAGAAAATGAAAAATAGAAACTCTAGACTAAGAAACTGTATTTGTAAAATAGATGCCTGGTAGCAAACTTGTATCTAGCATGCACAAGTAACTCCTATGATTCAATAATAAGACACAACTTAATAAAATTACACTAAAAATTTGAATAAACACCTCATCAAAGAGGATATATGCATAGCAAATAGACACATGAAAAGGTGTTTGCCATCATTTGTCATAAAGGAAATACAAATTAAAACTATTGGATACTCCAACACACACTAGAATGTATAAGATTTAAAAGTCTGCTATACCAAGTGTTAGCAAAGATGTGGACTAACTGAAGCTCTTGTATATTTGTTGCGGAAGTGGCAAATAGTATACGTGCTTACCAAAAACTTTTGGTGGTTTCTTTAAAACTCACTGACCATGTGACCCAGAAATCCAACATCTAAGTATTTACTCAAAAGAATTTAAAACTTATGTCCACAAAAGATTTATACAAGAATGTTTATAGCAGGTTTATTTGTAACAGTCAAAAACTAGAAACAAAGCAGATGCCCATGAGCTGATGAACGGATAAACAAATTGTGGTATATCCATACAACAGAATGCTACCAAGCAATCAAAATAAGTGAACTAGTGATACACACAACAGAGCAATAGATGATTCTCAACATCATACAGAGCTAAAGAAACCAGACACAAAAAACTACATACTGTGTAACGTCTTTTATAGGAAATATTAGAATAGAAAAAAACAAAAGTAACAAAAAGTATAAAGGTGGGTGTCAGGGATGGGGTGGGGGAGGGGATCAATTGCAAAGGGGCACAAAGAAATTTTCTCAAGTCGATGGAAATGTTCTATATTCTGATTGTGCCAGCAGTTGTAGGACCATAGACATTCATCAAAACTAATCAAACTGTACACTAAATGGGCTAAGTTTATTATATGTAAATTATACCTCAACAAAGTTGATTCTAAAAAAAAAAATGGAAGTGAATGTAGAAGCAGGCCTTATGGTAGTAGATCATTGTTTCTTATCATTTGTATGTCTATATTTTTATTTCCATGGGCATGCATGACATTGGCTTAAAAAAAATTAGGCCAGGTGTGGTGGCTAATGCTTGTAATCCTAGCACTTTGGAAGGCCAAAGGCAGGCAGATTGCTTGAGCCCAGGAGTTCAAGACCAGCTTGGGAAACATAGCAAAACCTTGTCTCTATAAAAAGTATGAAAAATTACCTGGACATGGCGGCACACACTTGTGGTCCCAGCTACTCAGGAAGCTGAGGTGGAAGGATCACCTGAACCCAGGAGGTCAAGGCTACAGTGAGTTGTGGGTGCTGCCACTGCACTCCAGCCTGGTCAACAGAGTCAGACTCTGTCACAAGGAAAAAAAAATTAAAAGAAAGGGGAAAAACTGAATTTTAACCAGATGAATTTGGACCTTAATATGGTCAACACAATATGTGTTTTATTTCAGCAAGAAAATAAAATACTCCCCCCAAAACACCCCATAATGTAAAAGTCTCATTCACAAGGGCAAAAACAACCTATATGAAAAAATCTTCCCAAGCTCCATGAAGAAAACTGGACTAATGTAGAGATATAGTTACAATAAAATCACAAGTTGCTTTTTTAAAAATGTACAATATAATCCTAATGTTTGTCTGGAAAAAATGAACGTGCATAAATAGTCAAGAAATGTATGGGTAAATGATTTCTGTCTCACAGAACAAGGATGTTATGTTTTTAAAAAATTATTCTACTCTCTGTGATTTAATATCACGCCCTTATTTGGTGGATTTCTATGTGTTTATAGCAATCCTCAACTAAGTGATCTTGGTTTACAATAGGTTCTTAGAGAGGAATACTGACTTTATACTGGGCAGGATTCTTCCAAATTCATTCTCTCATTACAACATGAGATTTGGATAAACTGCATTTACTTAATGGGCTCAAATTTTAAATATTTAGCTTGTGAACTAGATGACTGTGGAAGGTCAACTTATATATTCTGGAAGACAGAGAAGGCCTTGTTTGAACAAACCTAGAATGTGCAAATTTGTTTGTCAATATAGCCAAAATCTCCTCCAAATAATGGGAGTTTAAGAGTTTATGAATCAACCTGAACAGCTTGCTGATGATCATTTAGTAGACTGTGTGGGAAATTGAGTTTACTTCAAATTTATGAACTGATGGAGCTATTCCCTATAATGATTAACAATGAGTCATAGAAGAAACCAAGGGTCATTCTCAGGCACATGCATCTAATGTCAGGTGTGGAGAGAGTGAGAACAGTTGTAGAAGAGGGAAAGGTCTCATGACATCTGTTAGCTAATTTTCATTTTTAAAGTGAAGACACAGACTGGAAAAATTTTAAGGTGAACTTAGTACCTAAAACATCTCCAAAATGGGTGCTTTGTGAAAAGCCTAGGTCACAATCCCAGAAAGATTATTATTAATGTAAGAAAGCAATAACTCAGAGGAAGCTGTAATAATATCACAATATGTTTACTTAATTTGGGGGCTCAGAATGTAAGTGCAGGGAACATAGGGTGGTTGAACACATTTCTCTGATAATTAATGTTTTTACCTGAAAAACACATCATACACACATTCCAAGGCCCAGATGTGAAACACTTAGAAAGGTACTGTATAAAAGGAACTGAAGCAAATATAATAGCAGATGCTTAAATGGAAAGAAGACATAGAACTGATCTTCCGACAGTGATTTTTGGAATGCAGTCACCATTAAGCATGTTTAAAAGGAATAATTCATAAAATGAATGATATTTACTTAGAGTTTGTTCAGTAAATATTTGTCCCCAAAATGTTGATTGAGCATCTGTTATATGCAGGGACTGCAGTAAATACTTTAAAAACACAAACTCATTCCAGCCACAAGAATCCAATCAGAGAGATAAGTAGTATTATTTTCCATATTTTAAACAAAAAGAAACCAAACATAACGAGTGTAACAATCCATCCAAGTTCATACCACCAATTAGTAGTGGAGTTGGAATTCAAACCCAGGTATTCTGGTACAAAGAATACAAGCGTTGGCTGCTAAGCTGAAAAATATTGTTAGGTCAAATCCAACCTGTTCCATGAATAATGTTTTAAAATCTGAACAAATATAGCATAAAAATGTAAGGTTTTTCAATTTTGTTTTTCGAACAAAACATATATTTTTGTTAAACATTTCTAATAATAAACCTTTTGGGTTAATGTCTCATATAGAATAACCAGAAAATGACCCAATGCTCCTTCTGCTCCTTTTTACAAAGAGATGTTATTTAAGAAATATCAATCAGCCTATAATTATTAAGTTATCATTTCTGCACTTTTGTACCACAGTGCATACCTAAATTAGACACTGCAAAGAGCATATAGACACTAAGAGGAATTTATAATCTAAAACAAGAGGAAACAAATATATAGTCACGCATCACTTAACTGGGACACATTCTAAGAAATGAGTTGTTAGGGGATTTCATCATTGTGTAAACATCAGAGTGTACTTACACAAATTTAATGTTGCCTATTACACACCTAGGCCATACAGTATAGCCTATTGCTCCTAGCTACAAACCTGTATAGCATGTTATTGTACTGAATACTGTAGCAATTGTAACACAATGGTATTTGTGTATCTAAACACATCTAAACATAGAAAAGGTACAGCAGAAACACAATATAAAAGACAAAAAATGGCAACCTGCATAAGGCACTTACCAGGAACGGAGCTTGCAGAACTGGAAGTTGTAGTCATTTAGTGAGTGAGTGGTGAGTGAATGCTATGGCCTAGAACATTCTAGAACATTATTGTATATTGCTGTAGACTTTATAAACACTGTACACTTAGACTACACTAAATTTGTAAAAAAAAGTTTTATTTATTCAATAATAATTAACCTTAGCTTAATATAACTCTTTTACTTAATAAACTTTTTAATTTTTGTAAACTTTTTGACCTTTTTGTAATAACACATGGCTCAAAACACAAACACATTATACAGCTGTCCAAAATGTTTTATTTGTTTATAATCTTATTCTATAAGCTATATTCTATTTTTAGTTTTTTTATTTTACTTTTGAAACCTTTTGTTAAAAATTAAGATACAAACACATACATTAGCCTAGGCCTACACAGGGTCAGGATCATCAATATCACTGTCTTCCACCTCCACATCTTGTCCCACTGGAAGTTCTTCAAGGGTAATAACACGCATGGAGCTGTCATCTCCTGTGATAATAATGCCTTCTGGAATTCCTCCTGAAGGACCTGCCTGAGGCTGTTTTACAGTTAACTTTCTTTTTATAAGTAAGAGTGCATCCTAAAATAATGATAAAAAATATAGTATAGTAAATACATAGGCCAGTATCATAGTCATTTATTATCATTATCAAGTGTTGTGTACTATGCGTAACTGTATTGCAATACTTTTATACAACTGGAGGCACAGGTCTGTTTACACCAGCATCACCACAAACATGTGAGTAATGCATTATACTACCATGTTAGGACAACTACAGTGTCACTAGGCAATAGGTATTTTTCAGCTCCATTATAATCATATGGGACCACTATCATACCATGGGGTTCATTGTTGACTGAAATGTTGTTATGTAGCACATGACTGTACATGAAATGATTAGAAATGACATTGGAAATAATTGTCTAAATGATCTGCCTAAAGAGCTGGCAAATACAACTGGATACAAATAGCACCTTGTATAGAACAGTGATTCTCAATGTGTGGTCCAAGGAAACCGGGGAATCCCCAAAACTCTTTCAGGACGTCCTCAGGATCAAAGTCATTTTCTGAAAGTTTAATTCTCATTCCATCATGAGCGTAGAGAGGTATTTTTCACTGCTGTGTGGTTGGAATGTGAATTCCTAATTTTCCAATCCCTACCAAGTGGTAAATCTTAGGGTAAAACCACATTACAGGTTGGGCTCTCAAAGTTCATTAAAATGGTCTCTGCACAGCTGTGCACACACTTCAAAATCTGTGATAGCAAATGCTCTTATCTTCTCTAGTGGTTCTCCAATTTGAATGTGCTGGAGAGGTTGTCAGAACATATTGCTGGGCCCCATCCCCAGATATCCTGATTCAGTAGGTCTATGGTGAGTGCTGAGAGTCACTGTCCTCGGCCATCGGCCAGCCAGACTCTCACCCCTGTCCATCTGGAGGGGCCTCAGATGGTAAAACGGAGTGTGTGACCTACTCTAACCTGTTCAACTTCTCATGGTTTGTCCTCAGACATTGTTCTTTCAAAGCTCTCTGCCTGGATACAACTGCTCTCAGAGAAGTACTCATGGAAAAGTTTTTGAAACATTTGGCTTTAAAGTTCTTTCTAGAAGTTCACACATTCAAAACATTAGTTGAAGTTGGACAGTTTAGTCTTGAAATGATTCATCGGAACTGTAAAGTTATGCAGGTGAAGCCCTTGGAGCATAGGCAAATATCTGGGAGACACCCTCAATCCTGTTTCAGTCTGTAAAAGAGGTAAGTGTTTCAACAAAAATATGATCTGTAGTTGCTAAGGATATGCTTTCTGCAATACTCTAAAGCATGTGCTGCACCCAACGAAATTCTATGAGGCAGAGAAGGCTTTGAGGCCCTGCTGTCCTAACAGAACACTTGCCAGTATCCTGACAGAATTAGGAAGTCACTTTGAGCTGCCCTCCAGACAGGAGCACACACAAAGGAAGGCTTCATCTGAAATCCTAAGCAAAGAAAAGCGAAGTGAGGAAAGTGGAACATTAAATTTTAGAATTGGCAAGTAGCAACAGTTTGCAACCTTGAAGATATTTAACTAAGAGTTGGAATTTCACAGAAGTACGGTTTTGACAACTAAATGCCCCCCAAAGGTGAAGATTTTTCCTGGAAAAAACATCTAAAATGCAGTTATTTAACCCAGGTTAATAGCCACTAAAATCATATATGCCAAAATTCAGGGGAGAAAAAATAGTCTGAAGAAAAGAGAGAAAGAGAACTTACCTTGGTAGAAGGAATGCTCTCATTCTTTAAATGGACTGTAGTCATAGAGCCATTTTCCTTGTGTCTCTCCTTACCAATGTGTCTTTCCTTGTGTCTCTTCTTAGCATTTCCATTGAGAGATCTTCCTTCTCTAACTCCTTGAGGTTTCTACGAAGCTTTTAGCATTCAAGCAATGACATTTTGCTTTCATTTTTTTATATTTATCTTTTCTTAGATCTGAAAATCTCAGTTGTTTCTAAACCAAGAACTTTGCAAGGATTCCAAAGCCACTCAGGGCTTGTTCATTAAATTCATCGAAGCTTGTTCACCACGAGACCATAGGGTGAGGTATAACATACTCTATTAGATGTTTTGGGAGGAAAAGATGATGCAACTGACATGGATTTTGCCCCAGAAGGGTCTTATAATTGGTTTGGTTGAAGATATAAGTTGCCTATGTGTATGATGATGAAATACAAGTGATTCTTGCTGCAAGAGAGGTCAACATAGGTGTGATGAGAGTTGAGGGATGGGAGTGGAGGTCACCAAAGACTTTAAGAAAGAGGGTACATCTGGGATGAGTTTGTGTCCTTTGTAGGGACATGGATGCAGCTGGAAACGATCATTCTTAGCAAACTATCACAAGAACAGAAAACCAAACACCGCATGTTCTCACTCATAGGTGGGAACTGAACAATGAGATCACCTGGACTCGGGAAGGGGAACATCTCACACCGGGGCCTATCACGGGGAGGTGGGACGGGGGAGGGATTGCATTGGGAGTTATACCTGATGTAAATGACGAGTTGATGGGTGCTGACGAGTTGATGGGTGCAGCACACCAACATGGCACAAGTATACATATGTAACAAACCTGCACGTTATGCACATGTACCCTAGAACTTAAAGTATAATAATAATAATAATAATAATAATAATAATAATAATAATAATAGAAAGAGGGTACATCTGAACTGAGCTTTGGAGAATGGTGAAGTTCAGAGATAATGGTGGTGGGGGATGCAGTGAGGGGAGGTCCTGCATAGCTGAAATTTCAGTTGTGCCAAATTTGTCTGTGACAGTATGCATGTGCAATGTAAATACAGCCAATACCTCCAGAATCTCCCTGTGAGTCAGATCATCTTGTTTATATAGCAATCCCCCCAAAAATACTTTTTTAATTTCAGTAACTTTGTCTGGAAGTATCTGGGGAGGTTTTTTGTATCCTTACTGGATATGCAATTTCCTAGTGTGAAATCCAACGCACCAGAAGACAATCCATGTTTTTGCCTTGTTTGGAATAAATTATTGAAAAGAGCCATGCCGAGATTTATATTATTTATATACAAACATTGCATTTGAGATAGGAAAGACTCCTACAAATCTGGCTGGATCTATACTCTCTTTGGAGAATAACAGAAAAACCATCTCAATGTAAATGTAATATATTCGGGTCTGCCGCAGCTATGCATTTACAGTTGAATGGTTTGAAATTCTCTATCACAGAGGAAAAACACTTGAATGAAAAAGAAGAGAGGAACAGATTTTTTTAAAAGGGAGGAAAATACAACAAGATGAAGAAGAAATTTGGAAATGAGGCAAGCATAAAAGGAGACAGCGAGAGAGATGGAGGAGGGGAGATAGGGTTGAATGACAAGAAGCCGTTTTAAAACCACGCAAACCCTCTGCCTATCCTTGTAGTGGAAAGTGCCATGTACTCTTCTAGGTTTCTCCCCATGGGTACACCATTATCAGGACTCCAAACAGTCTGTCTGGCCCAGCCTGTGGCATTCTTGTCCTTGTGGGACAGAGGGAAGACAGACAAAATGCATGGGCTGGAGGAGGCGATGCATGCCAGAGGCGCCTGCGAGGATTGGGGGAAACAGACCACGCTGGTCCAAAGAGCCAGACACCTGTGTAAACTGCAGGAAGCTGAGAGGAGCCCAGCTGAGCTGATGGAGACACCACATGCAGGCAGTTTTAGGAGTCAAAGTCACACAGAGACAAAGGCACATGCACACACACATCACACACACACACACACTCACTCACTCAATCGGGGAAATAAGTAAAGGCAGGCTGACCCAGAAAGGGGCAGAGAAACATTGAGAGGAAAAAGAAACATTCAGATAGGGAAAATGTATCCCCCAGAAAAGTATCTCAAGGGACATGACTATTTCTAAATGCCTTTGTTTTGCATTTTCATATAAATTTACTTGCTATGTCAAAAAAGTCTAAGTGACACCTTTCCGTAGGTTAACGGTACCCAGTTAATTAAACTTACTAATTTGTCAAATGTCTGGACAGATGTGAGCTTACATAAACAACATCTATGAGTGTTTTATAATACACCTATGGACAGACCCTACCTGTGGCCTACTGAATCGGAATTTCATAGCATAAGGGCTAAATCACAGGTAATATTGACACCCACTCCCTCTTAAGGGCTACTGAGAGATTGGGAGTGGACTGCATTTCATTTAAAGAAACACACAGCCTGTCTCTGGGAGAAGAGACTGTTAACCTGCTCTGTGTTTTAATCCATTTATGCTGGAGGTTGCAAATCTTTTGTGTGAAAAATCAGACCTTGGTGATGACCCTGAGCAGTAGGAGATACATAACTCCCAAAAACTTAGTGTTCCAAAACTGGAACACTAGGCATACATGGGCTAAAAGGAACACTCATAATGCACACACGAACATATAGAAGGGAAAAAGATAATAAAAGGATCTTGAAATTTGAATTCTTAGAAAAAGAGTATACAATATCAACAAGTTAACTCCAAGGACTTTCACAAATGCCCTAATTTAATATCATTAAAGTGTAATAATTCTCATCTTAGAATATTTATTCTCATATTTTGGGTTCCTGTGAGCATATTACAAGAAAGTGCTTCCCAAAGTGTGATTTGTGGTGTACTAATACCCTAGAAGCTCCTTGGGGGAAAAAGTTAAAGGAAACGGAGAACTCTACATATTTTTTCCCAGCATCCCCACACATATACCAATTACCACAATCCAATCTGTATTAGCAGCTAAGACATTTTTTAAAACTTATTTAACTTTATTTTTAAAAGTATTTTCCAAACTTATGTGTCCATAGAATCAGTTTTCAACATACTGCCTATGAGTATCATGAAAAACTAGTGTTATAAGGAATTCACTTTTTTAAAAGCACTAGATTCTTGCATCAAAACAGGTAAGTGGTCACCAACCAGTCAAAGTTTCCTTATTTTTTAAAGAGTCAAAGCCAATGATTTATAAAATTATCATTAGAAATCTTAGCAAACACACAGGCCTATGTTAAAAGCAAATGTGCTATTAGATTGGTGCAAAAGTGATGGCAAAAACGACAACTACTTTTGTACCAACCCCAGCATTCAGTATTTTATATATGCTAAGTTCCTGGCCCACCTTAGGTGAAGATCAAACTAAATTATTTTCTGATACATTAAAGAAACAAAACAAAAATGCTCCCTGAGGAATTTGAGCTAAACACAGCTCATGGACATGTTAAGACCAGAAGATATTTCCAACTGATGTCCAGAAGTACATTTTAAGCTAAGGACTAACTATAGTGAAAGCCACTAGTAGGAAAGTTAACTCGGATGAGCCTCTTCTCAGATGGTCAAGGATGCCTGGCTGCCTGTGCAGGTGTTGTCCAGGGAGGAATCTGGCCCTGGGCCCTTCACATCACAGCCTGTCCTGATCCCTTCCACAGAGCCAGCACACAGGAGGATGACTGGAGATAAGTCACATCAGCTATTGGTGAAAACACTGAGTTGATTCATAACTGCATAATTCACCAGCTCATACACATCTGTGACATAAGCAATGCTAGCTTGATAGAAAGGCCTTCAGAGAGCCTCTGAAGGTGGGGTAAATCTGGTTTCAGCAAGGAACTCAGGATGTTAGACAGAAGTTTCGTGAGGGGAATTGGGAAGATGGAAAGTTAACAAGAAAGGTCAGAATATACAAGCTTTTATTTCTAGACCTAATGAGCCTAGGTGTTGGGTGGGGGGCGGGGGGCGGAACTGAACTCTGTAAGTAATTTCTGAGTGGCATACATAAATGGTACTTTAAAATGAACAAATAAAATAATTTTTAATTGAGCTTTTGATTATGGCAGGCAGCTTTTCCACGTGGTTTTGGAGCCAATGGTTGCTAGGAAACATGACAGAATGAGGAAGTGAACTGTAAGTGATATTCAGGGTGTGTGCAAGATAGGGAGGAGTGGGCAAGATGATCTCATGTAACTAAATACATTTCTTGTCCATGGTTGATTTGGCACCATTTTAAATCTTTATTTTGAAATTTCCAAAGCACACTTCTCTAACTTGGTTTTAGAATATGAAACCTAATATGCATTCTTTTAAAACTTTTAAAACAACCACTGTGGATGGTGGTGATGAGGGAGAACAATTCAGCAAGAAAATAATAAAAATTTCCATTGGGTGGTTTATTGGGTCAAGGTTCTGTTCACTAAGTCTCAGTTTTCCTAACAGAAACAGGTGTGGTTTTACTCTGAAATAAAAATATTAAACAATCTTCTAACAGCGACAAAGCTACGTACTGTGGCTTGGTGATTCTTACTGCCCGCTTTCTTTCCCAAAACCTCTCCTCTGTTCCACTCCTGAATATTTCAGCACAGCACTAAGCCCACAGCTGGAGGAATCAGAGCATAACAGCTGACTCCTCTGGGTGCTAAGGAAAATAACAACCACCGCCACCACCACCACCATCTCAGGAATGGAAATATGATGCTGTTTTTCGAGGCATTCTCTGTGTGAAATATGCCACAGACACTGACCTACATGTAGTTCTCCTGTATGGTCTCATCAGCTGTCAGAAGCGTTCTTGCTAAGGATAGGGATAAAGTTTGTATTTCTTTTGAATTCACTGGGTTACCCAAACTTACATTTGAGAAGAGTAAAAGTGTAAAGAAGTAGATAGATAGATAGATAGATAGATAGATAGATAGATAGATAGATAGATTTGTATAATATTTGTTCAGGAAATATTATTAACCATACTAGGAAAATCACAAAGAAGTATGTATAAGATCTGATTTTGTTAAAATGAGTATCCTTTTCTCCATGAAAAATATATGTGATAAGCCACTAAAATGACAGTCACTACGCATCAGCTTTTATTGAGGTATCCGTATGACAGATTCAGAGTGAATGTAAGAGAGGCCTCCATAGTTTCTGACTTTAGAAATGAAATGGTCAAATATTAGCTTCACAATTCTAAGTCACTAGCCAAAGGGCCCCTTACTCACATTGAAAATATAAAGGGGTCAGATAGTGAAGAGAGTTTTCACGTAGATAATTCTTTCTACAGTTGTTGCTGAACTTCAAGTGTCCCTCACCCAAAGGTGGAGAGTTAGGCTATGCTACCTTCTTCACCTCCAGCCATGTTAGGATGGAAATCCATGAGATCACTTAGAGAGATGTAAATATATTCCTTATTTTGGGGGGAGCACAGAATAACTAACATGCCCTGAGAATGTTAGGATGCCCTGATGCATTGGGATGGAAATAGCTGCATTGAGTTAGTCTGTACTCCCAGAATTTGTTGGGGAAAAGCATGGACCAGAGATGGACTATGTCTGGGAGCAAGCCAGGAAAGGGTTGTCTTGGGTCCTATAAAATGAAAACTTCTTGAGCAACCTAGTTCAACGCACGAGCCACATGTGGCCCAGGAAGGCTTTGAATGAGGCCCAATGCAAATTTGTAAACTTCCTTAAAGCATTATGAGATATTTTTGCAAATGTTTTAGCTCATCAGCTATCATTAGTGTAGTGTATTTTTCGTGTGGTCCAAGACAATTCTTCCAATGTGCCCCAGGGAAGCCAAAAGATTGGACACCCCTATTCTAGAGGTACAGAGGGACTGAACACGAAGAAGTTGAAGGTAGACATTGGATTTCTAGAAGTGATGTAAGTAAACTTCCCCAATAGAACTATATATGGTCCTCAATGATGGAAATCTCTAAACAACTGCAAAAGGGGGAAGAAGGAGTCAGCTTTAACTAACACGACGCACCAGAACATTTTCAAGATTGAAAATGGGTGCTATAATAATTATTGTGGGACAGCAAATATAAAAAAGCACTGCCCCCATGCAAACTGGAAAGAATCATCATCCCAATTTTAACTATCTGCTGCTTAGACAGCCTCATGCCAAATGACAACACAATCTTGCTATTTAAGATTTTGCCCTTTCCCCCTTGACTAGATCAGGTAGGGATGAGGACTCTTATGAGAAAAAAAATAAACTGCAACTAAAAATAGGACTGCAACCCTTATTCCCAAGAGTTATTCAGTTTTCTGCTATTTAGTTGTAAAACTTAAGGATTTTTAAATTTAGTGTTTTGTTATTAATTTCTAATTGTACTTTAGTATATTTAGAGAATGTGGTCTGCATGATGTGGATTAATTGAGGCTTTTTGGTGGTTTAGTACTAAGTATACTTTTGTAAATGCTGCATGTATACTTGAAAGCAAGTAGTAGTCTCTATTTGCTGGAGTTGAATTCCACATGTATCCAGTAGTTTACATTTACCCATTGTATTTTGGGGGGTCTTAAAAATTTCTGTTTGTTTTTCATAAGCTTTATTAATTTATTATTTCCTGAGGAGTATGTATTAAGACCAGATAAAATTTCTGATTGAATTCACTCTGTAGTTCTGTCAATAGTTGCTTGTATATTTTGAGACTACATTGTTAGAAGCATGCACATTAATGGTAGATATGTCATAGAGAACATCTTAAAACTAGCCAGGGAAAAGCAGAATTTTTTCAAAGAAATAGTAGATAGACTGAGAGCTGACAATAATGGAAGCTAAAAAAGTAGAATACATTTCAAGTACTGAAAAAATAACTGCTAACATAGAATTTTATATGCAGTGAAATAATATTTCAAAATGAGGATAAAAGAATTTTCAGACAATAAAACTAAGATAACTTTGTTACCTACATCCCTGAGCTAGAGGAAATTCTAAAGATATATCCCCAGCAGAATGAGAATACTCCTAGATGGAAGGCCTTAGATGTAAGAAGGAATAAACAGCAGAGTACTAAAAACATGTGTCAATTGAAACAAACATTGAGATGATAAAGAATAATAATATCATGTAAGGTTATGAAAAAGATAGCATTACAATATATTAATTCAATAGCACTTATGCTGGAAGAGCTATCATCAGAGAAGAAGTATTACAAGACTCTTTTATTGTTAAGAAGGATAATAAATATATTAACAAAATTGTATTTATAAGTTAAAAATAAAAGTTAAAAACTTCAGGGTAACTCATAAAGGAATTAAAATATAACATCTTCAAATTCATAAAGAAAAAGATGTTCAATCACCCCAAAAACCAAATGAGGTGAGAAAGAAATTAGAAGAGGAGGGGAAAATAGAAAGCAAAAAATATGCAGACAGAAGTTAAAGAGACATCAGAGTTTAGGAAGGAGGAAGTAATCTGAGAGGCAACAAAAATCAATGACGTTGAGAAAAAACAGCAAAAATCAATGAATCAAAGAAGTGATTCTTTTAAAAGGTAGTAAAAGATCCGCCAGCAAGATTGACAAACAAAAAAGAGAATATATATATATATATTGCAAATGTCAGAAATAAGACAATGGTTATCACTTTAGACCCAAATTAGACAACTTAGAAGTAATAGATTAATTCCTAGACAAGTATGAAACATCACAATTTGCCAACAGGAAATAGATAATTTTAATAGACCAATAGCTATTAAGAAAATTGAATTCATAATTTTAAAACTCCCAGAAATCTCTCTAAGTCCAGATGATTTCCATGGATAATTCTACCAAAAGTTTAAATGAAAATTAACACTAATTCTACACAATCTTTTCTAGAAAACAGAGGAGGGCTGACTCTTCTGAATTCCTTCAGTGAACCCTGCATTACCTTGATATCAAAACCAAAGATGCTACACACACATACACACACACACGATCTACAGGTGAACATCCCTCATGAATATTGATGCCAAAGTTCTTAATAAATTATTAGCAAATAGAACTGAGAAACATATGAAAATAATTATATATGACCAAAGGGGTTTATCCAAAAATGTAAGCTGGTTCACTACTTGAAAATTAATCAGTGTAATCTTCTATATTAATTGGCTAAAGAAGAAAAATCATTTGATAATATCTACCTACACACAAAAAAATTTTTAGCAAAATCTAACACCCACTCATGATTTTAAATATTTCAGAAAAATAGCAATAGAGAGAGACTCCTCAACTTGACAAGGAGCACCTACAAAAAAACCTACAGCCTATGTTATACTTCCTGGTGCAAGACTGAATGCTTTCTTCTCAAGATTGAGAACAAAGGAAGGAGCCTCTCTCACCATTTTTATTCAGCACAGTGATGAAAGTTCTATCCAGTGCAATAAGGCAGCAAAAGGAAATAAAATACACAAAAATCAAAGGAAGAAATAAAACTGTCTCTACTTAAAGCAGACATGATTGTCTGCATAGAAAATTCAAAGGAACCTTTAAAAATATATATTCCTGGGACTAATAACTGGGTTCAGTAAGGATGCAACATATAAAATAAATAAACAAAAACTGGTTGTATTTCTGTATATTAGCAATAAAAGCATAGCTAAGAAAATTAAAAATACAATACCATTTACAGTAAAGAGACCCTTAGGAGTAAATCTGACAAAACAGGTTTTGAACTTATGTGTTGAAAACTGCAAAATGTTGATGGAAGAAATAAAAAGATCAACATAATTGAAGAAATAGTCCATCTTCATGAATTGGAAAACTCAGTACTGTGAAGATGTCAACTCTCCCCAAATTCAAATATGGATTAAACATAATTTCTATGAAAATTTCAGCAAAAAAGTATAGATGTAAACAGGACTATTATAAAAATTTATATTAAAAGGCAAAGAAATCAAATAGCTGAAACAATTTTGAAAAAGGAGAATAAAACAGGAAGAATCACTACCTTATTTCAAGACTTATATAGCTATAGTAATCTTACATAGCTGTAGTAGTCAACACTGTGGTATCGGAAGAGAGAGAGACACTTAGGTCAATGGAATAAAATAACCCAGAAATAGACTCATAAAGTATGGTCCACTGATTTTTGACGAAATAAGCAAAAGCAATTCACTGGATAATCTTTTCAACAAATGGTGCTGGAGCAGTTGGATATCCATAGGCAAAAATAAATAAATAAATATCAACCTAAATGTCATACATTACTTGGAAATTATTAATAATTTGAAATGGATCATAAATTAAATATAAAATATTTTTAAATAAAAGTTTTCAAAGATAATATAGGAGAAAATCTTCTGGGCCTAGGGCTTGATGAAGAGTTCTCAGATATAACACCGAAAGCATGATCGATTAAAGAAAAAAATGGTAAATTGGACTTCATCAGAATTAAAATATTTTGTTAAGACTCTGTTAAGGGGAAGGAAGACAAGCTATGGACTGGAAGAAAATATTTGTAAACAACCAATCTGACAAAATACTAGAATCTAAAGTATGTAAAGAACTCCCCAATTCAATATAAAAAATCCAATTAGAAAATGGACATAAGACATAAAAAGCCATTTAACTAAAGAGTGTAGATGAATGACAAATGCACACATGAAAAGAAGTTCATCACTGTCATGGAAATGCAAATTAAGACCACAATGGGATAGCCCTATTCGTCTCTTAAAACAGCTAAAATAAAAAATAATGCCAATTCTAAATGCTGATGGGTATGCAGAGAAAATGGATCTCTGGTGGAAAATCATTTGAAAGTTTCTTTTTAAAATAAATATACAGTTACCATACAGCCCCGAAATTATACTCCTGGGCATTTACTTAGCAAAATAAAAGCTTATATCTGCACAAAAATCTATATAGGACTGGTAATAGCACATTTATTTGTAATAGTAAAAATTTTCCTCAATAGGTGAATGGTTAAACAAACTGTAGTAAATCCATACCACAGAATACTATTCAGCAATAAAAAGGAACAGACTATTGATATATGCAATTACTTAGATAGATCTTGACATTGTGCTGAGTAAAATAAGCCCTCGACAGGTTACATATAGCATTATTGCATTTATATAACACTCTCAATGACAGAATTTTAGTGATGGCAAAAAGTTATTGATGGCCAGGGCTAGGGATGGTAGAGGAAAGAAAGGAAAGTGAGTGAGAATTTTATCATGGTGGAATAGTTCCATATCTTAATTGTGGTGGTGCTTACACAAATACATGTATACATGTAATAAAATGTCATGGAACAACACATAAACTATCAATACTAAACGGTTTTGACATTGTACTATATGTTCAATGTGACCATTGGCAGAAACTGGCTGAGGAGTACTTGGGACCTCTCTGTACTCTCTGCAATTTCTTGTGACTCTATAATTATTTCAAAATAAAAATGTTTCAAACTTCATGAGGATGATAAACTCTAAAGTAACTCTACAAATTGTAAGGCAACATTGATCTAGATCTAATGAAGAGTATAGAAAATATGAAGAAAAGAAGACAGCATTAGTCAAAAATGTTAACCAAATCATACGTTTTTCCTCTGGTCAAACTTAAAAAAAAAAAAAAAGAGAATGCTTTAAGAACATAATTCTTTCTTTTTTTAAAATTCATGGGTGCTACATTTTAAAGCAAATGTACTTTTAGTTAAATATTAACCAATTTTAACAGTTGAAAGTAACTGAATATGGAGATTTGCCCAACTTATGTATTCTAAGAACCAAAGTTATCTCTAGAAAACAACTTGTTGGGGGAAAAGATTTTTCTGTATTATATTTCTTTTGTGCACAAAAAGGTTAGTAATATTATTAAATATGACACTTCTGTATATTTTTGTACATCAGCTTTAGGACATGCAGACAGAACCAGAGGTCTTTTTTAAGTTTGACAGACCCAGGGATTGATGACAAATTGAACTCTGCTTCTGCTTTACTTGACTGCCAAGAGATTTCTGGGTGTCACACAGCTAACTTAGTGAATCTGATTGAAGAAATATTTATAGGATGAAACAATCAGTTGAGAAAAGGATCATGTAATTATCACTGACAATGAAACAAACATGGTGAAAGCCATGAGTGATTTATGAAGGAATCCCAAGTGTATGACGTTGTGTTCTCACCCTTTATTTGAGGTCTCAAAAAAGTAATTGTAGTACAGTATAATGTAACAGAATTACAGGTAGTCAGCAGAAAGAGAATGGGCAACTTTGATCGATTCTCTTCAGCCAAAGACTAACTCTGTGAAATACAAGGGAGTTTAAAACTGCCTTGCCATTATTTTCACAAGCTATTCAAACAAAATGAAATAGCAGCTAATACTTAGTTTCTTAAAAGCCCCTTGAACAAAAGAAAGCCTTAATCATTTACTTTGCAGGTAACAATAACTTTTAACTGATGCTTGCCTGTGGAGATTTTTGTTTGCTGCAACCTGCTGAAGGAGAAAGCAAATATAAACTCCTTGAGGCAGCAATTATTTCTTACAGCACATTCCTATAATTTTATTCCAGGGAAGATGGTGGAATAAGTATGCATGAGATAGAAATGGAAACTCAGCTATTATTTACATCACCTTGAAAGCCATTCACAGTTGCCCACTGCCATCTCTGGACTCATGGCTTAAATACAAGCTTCTGAAGTGATTTAGTGAAACAGCAATGGCATGCTGTTTCATTTTTCTATAGGTGCATAACAAACCATCCCAAAATTCAGCAATGTAAAACAATAATTATATGATGCTCATAGATGCTGTCAGTCAGAAATTTGGGCAGGGCCCAGAAGTAATGGTTTTTCTATGCTCTACAAAGCCCGGGGACAGAGCTAGACTCAATGAGGGTAACAACAGCTTGGGGCTGGAATCACTTCGAGGCATCTTTATTCACATGTCTGGCAGCTAATGCCTGCTGTCATATGGTACCTCACCTGGGGGGCTGCCTATAAAAGTAGACACAATCTCTCTATGGGGTTTTCTCCATGTGGGCTAGTTTGCGCATCGTCACAGCATGGTAGCTAGATTTCAAGCACATGAGTTCTGAAAGAACAAGATGACAGTGTTTAACATTTGGAATTTATAGAGCTTCACTTCCATCATATTTTATTGGTCGGAGGAGTCAAAAAAACCCACCCAGTTCTAAATTCCAAGGAGAGAAAGTATAGGTTTTACTCATTGATGGAAGAAGAGCAAGCTTCAAGAAAAAAATGTGTGGCATAAAAAATACTATTGTAGTGTATTAGCTTGTTCTCACATTGCTATAAAGTACTCGAGACTAGGTAATTTATAAAGAAAAAAGTTTTAATTGATTCATAGTTCTGGAGGCTGTACAGGAATCATGGCTGGGGAGGCCTCAGGAAAGTTACAATCATGGTGGAAGTCAAAGAGGAAGGAGTCATGTCTTACATGTCCAGAGAGGGAGGAAGAGAGCAAAGGCGGAGGTACTACACACTCTCAAACAACCAGATCTCATGAGAAGTCACTCACTATAAGGAGAACAGCAAGGGGGAAATTCACCCCCTTGATCCAATCACCTCCCTCCGTGCCCCTTCTCCAACACTGGGGATTACAATTCTACATGAGATTTGGGCAGGAACACAAATCCAACACATACTATGTGGCTATCTTTAGAAAATGCACTCTGCCACACATGTTAAAACAATAAAAACAAACAAAACAAGTGACAACAATAATTTCGGTTCGGCTTCTGAAAATATTTGGTATACTTTTTGAGAAGTATACAAAACTTCAGATTATAGGGCTGCTGCAATGAAATTACATCATCGTTGACCAGTTTCATGAGGGGGATTATAAAAATAAGTACACGTAAAATTAAGTAGAAATATAGAATTTAAATTATAATTCAAGACATCCATAGAAGAGATTATAGAAGTAATTATCTTAAAGTTGAAAGGGATTCTTAACCTTAAAAAATCCATTATTCCATTTCATAGAATTCCTTTAACAATCTCCAATGACAAAAAATTTACTACCTCCTAGAACAGTCCATCCCGTCAAGAGCAATACTGGGTAGCTGTCACATGCCAGTGTAGGGGTAATAATAAGAGGCTTGTAGAAAAGATATGATGTAGATTTATCTTTCAGAATGAATAGAATTTAGATAATTGAAAAGGAGAGAAACATCGTTAGCAGGGGAATCCTAAAGTGGACATACAAATTTAAGGAATAAAAGAGCTATTTGGGTACAAGGAGAATTTAATTGTTTAATTGTAATAGAAACATTTTGAGAAAAACTTGGAAGATAAGGCAACAAGTTGAAATCTAACTGGGGAAGACTTAATGCACTTTGTATTCCGTCCAATAAATAAGTTTCTGTAGTTTTTGAGCATTACAGTAATAAAATTAAGATAATTTTAGGAAGACTAACCTGAGAGGAGCGATGAAAGTGAAACGAAGTGGAGGCAGGAAGACCTCTTATGATTATCCAGGTATGCAGTGTAAAAAAACCACACGGAGTCAGACGTAACACTGATACAGCAAGTCACCATTTTCCACACTTTATCCTCCTGCAGACTGCATGCAAATTTATAATCTCCCAGCCACCCTTTTCTTTCAAGCATATTACTATTCTTAGATATTAAAACTCAGCAGCAAAGTGTTGGTAAAGTTTGGCCTGAACACAATATTTTAACTTAGGAAGTACTGTGACATCCTTTCAAATCAAATTTCCTCTTGGTCTTGAGTCAAGAAATATGGAAATTAACCCAGAAATTCCACTTCTAGGTATATATGCCAGGAAACTCTCACATATGAACACAAGATGTGGCTAAGAATGTTGGCTTGGCTGGGCACGGTGGCTCATGCCTGTAATCCCAGCACTTTGGGAGACTGAGGCAGGTGGATCACCTGAGGTTGGGAGTTCAAGACCAGTCTGACCAATATGAAGAAACCCCCATCTCTACTAAAAATACAAAATTAGCCGAGCTTGGTGGCTCTTGTCTATAATCCCAGCTACTCGGGAGGCTGAGTAGGAGAATTCCTTGAGCCAGGAGGCAGAGGTTGCAGTGAGCAGAGATCATACCACTGCACTCCAGGCTGGGCAACGAGAGCAAAACTCCATCACAAAAAAAAAAAAAAAAAAGAATGTTTGTGATGGCCTGGTGCGGTGGCTCACGCCTGTAATCCCAGCAGTTTCGGAGGCCGAGGTGGGCAGATCATCCGATGTCAAGAGTTCAAGACTAGCCTTGTCAACATGGTGAAACCCCGTCTCCACTAAAAATACAAAAAAAAAAAAAAAAAATTAGCTGGGTGTGATGGCATGTGCCTGTAGTCCCAGCTACTTGGTGAGGCTGAGGCAGGAGAATCTCTTGAACCCAGGAGGCAGAGGTTGCAGTCAGCCAAGATCGCACTACTGCACTCCAGCGTGGGCTACAGAGGGAGACTCTATCTCAAAAAAAGAAAAAAGAAATAAAAGAACGTTTGTGGCAACAACTTTGTAATTTCGAAAAAGTGGAAACAGCATAAATGCCCATCAATAGGAGAATGGATAAACTGTGGTATATGTATACAATTGAATACTATACAGTTATAGAAAGAACAAACAGGAGCTACATATTTCAACATAGGTGAATCTCACACACAAACAGTATGATAATATTTGTAGCAAATTTTCAAACATACAATGAAATACTATATAGAACTTATGGATGAATATATATACTAAAAATATAAAGAAATGCACAGGAACACCAAATACCAAATTTATGACAGAGATTACTCATGAAGCAAGGATAGACATGTGGAAGTAAAGACTGCGATTGGGGAAAGAAACACAGTGGAATTCAACTGCACTGTGATCCTACTTTATTTCTAAAACTGAGTATTAAATACATTGTTTTGTTATAGAATTCTTCATACATTTTATAAGTCTGAAATATTGCATGTGGATTTTTTTAAAGAAGGGTGTAAATCACACCCTGCCAATTTCCCAAACCATATTCAAGCAGGGCAACTCTTCATCCCTTTGCAAGCCGTATGGCAAAACTGGAGGGATTACAAAATCTCTGCAGAGATAGAGCTTGCAATAGCTCCATGGTGATAATGTCATTTAGAACCAAAGGTCTGGAGCTGAGGAATCAAGCAGGATGAGGGCAGGCAAAAAAGAACAGGACATTTTTCCCACCCTTGGCAATATGAACTGAGGCCAAGGAGGGGGGCAGTGGTGTTGTTGCTCCACCAAACAACTATGACTGTCCTCAGCTGTCCAATAAACAGCAGACTTGTCCTGTCTCATTTGCAGCATGTCTTGGGTGCTCAAATACAGACTAGGAGGATTGAGTTTAGTTCTTGGTATTTTAAAGGACTCCTAAAAGTAATAATAGACAAAGACTTTCATCCTCACTCCCACTAACTCCTCCCAATCAGATGTTTAAAAAAAAAAAAAAAAAAACAGATCTGACTCCCTGCTTAAACCCTCTTTTATATTCCCATTAGTTTACAATCAAGGCCAAATTCCATAGACTAGCATTCATGCTATACAAGGAGGCCCTACTACTATGAACTTTACTACTTCTCCCTTCCCACTCCCCAGACACACTGGACTATTGACAATGCCATGCACCATTTTTAATCAAGAATTGTAAGTCTTTTGGCTTCTTTTTCCAGATTGCTTTAGCCATTCTGCATTTCCATATGAATTTTAGAATCAGCTTGTTAATATGCAAACAAAGCAGTGGTATTTTGATAGAAATTACATTTGCTCTGTAGGTCAACTTGGAGAGTATTGACATCTTAACAATATTGCCTTCCAATCCATGAACATGGGATGTCTCCATTTATTTAGCTCTTCTTTTATTTTTTTCAGTGATGTTTTATTGTTTTCTTTGTATCAGTTGAGGTTCTTTTGTTAAACATATTTATTTAATATTTTATTTTTGACACTATAAATGAAATATTTATTAATTTTATTACCATATTGTTTATTTCTAGTGTGTAGACACGCAACTGATTGTGTACATTAATCTTGCATCCTAAAATCTTGCTGAATTAATTAATTAGTTCTATTATTTGTGTGTGTGCATGTTCCTTAGGATTTTTTACATACAAGATCATGTCATCGGCCAATAGAGAGTTTTACTTCTTTCTTTCCAATCTAGATGCCAGTTATTTATAATGATATTTAAATAATAAAAAACAATCTTTATATATACTCATATAGTGACCAATTCTTATGCTCTTCCATATTTTTGTAGATCCATATTTTGATCCATCATTTCCTTCTGCCTGAAGGACTTCCTTTAACATTTTTTTCATAGTGCAGATCTTGATAATGATCAATTCCTTCAGTTTTTGTATGTCTTAGTCTATTTTACCTTCATTTTTGAAATATATTTTCACTGGCTATAGAATTCTAGGTTAATAGCTTTCTTCTTTCAGTATCATAAAGACATTGCTCAATTATCTTCTTGATTGCATTGTTTCCAAAAGAAATCTGCTGTCATCCTTATCTATGTTTCTCAGTATGTAAGGTGTCTTTTCCCCCTCTGGCTATGTTCAACATTTTCTCATTATCACTAGTATTGAACAATTTATTTATAATATGCCTTGATAAAGTTTTCTTTATGTTGTTGTGTTTGGGATTCTTTGAGTTCCTTGGATCGGAGGGGTTTTAGTGTTTTAGTTTTCATCAAATTTGGGAAAGTTTTGTCATTGTTTCTTCAAGTGTTTTTAGTCTACTTTTCTTAAAATAAGGCACAGTTATTTGATCTGAATCACCTAACTGACAGAATATTGGCAAGAGACTCTATTTACCTAGAACCTACTCCAGATGCCACACCTAAATGAGCCATGAGATTGTGTAAGTCATATAACTTCTTTAAACTTCAGGGTTTTTTTCACTTCTAAAATGATGTGGCTAGCTAACATTAATGAGTCTTACACTTCTTACATTAAAACCACCACAGGTTATGTACTGAAACTCCTGAAACAGCAACATAGCAGTGGGGATGGGAATAAACTCACTTTTTTGAAAAAGCGATGAAAGTTTGGAATAATACCTGTGGAGAAAGGGAGAGTGAGCTGACCAGGGATATGTAAAAGATAGACTTGAGTTGCTTAGGAACCAGCTGAGAATAAGATTCATGGGTATCCACTTTATGAAGATGTAGCTTTTCTCCAATTGCTCTCAGAAAATACTTAACTTATATGTCATGTCTACTATGTTCCAGTGGCTAGAGAGCCAATATTAGTTGGGAGAATGAATAAATGAAGAAGAGATCATCACATGAGAGTGAAGGCTTGCACTAATTACCTCTAAAGTTTCTTTCATCCAGAGAGTCTGCATTCTTGTGGAGCAAAAGAATGGATGTGCAAGGGTTATGAGAACAGAGAATAATGAGAAATTGATTTTACATCAGAAGAATCAAGGGGGCTTGATGAAGATAGGAGCTGAGGCTTGATGTGTGCATGCCATTTCATGGATTAGTCTTATTGTGTGTATCAGAATCAACAATCAAAAAATAATCCCAAAGACTTATGTGAAGGTATTATCTTTACTGTAGGTTTTCTTAAATTGCTGGAACTGAAGGTTTCACATAATTCTTCATGGATAACTTTCTGGAACTCCTGTTTAGACACGTATATTTCTCTTCTAAATCTTCCATTCACAATAACTACAAAAAAAAAACTCTCCATCTTGCCTCAGTACATTCCTCTCTCCATGCCATCATTCTCTATCCCTGCCTTCTCACACAGTTTCATGCAGAAATGGCTAGCACAACTTCTACTCCCCCCCGCCAGATGTGCAGACCCTGCCTGGTCCTCCCTTTCCCCATGCAAGGGAATTGCACAGAGCTCTCTAGGAAGTGTGAGTCATTTCTCACTCTGATCATTTTTTTCTGAAATATTCTTGTGAATAATTCTGCTGAAAAAAAAATCCTCTCCTTTGCAATATAGTAAAACTACTTGAAGGGCCAAATAAATGCAGTAGCTTAAAAATTAAATTAAATATATAGGTTGTTAAAAGTATACCTAATCAGCCAGGCATGGTGGCTCATGCCTATAATCCCAGCACTTTGGGAGGCCAAAGTGAGCAGATCACGAGGTCAGGAGTTTGAGAGCAGCCTGGCCAACATAGTGAAACCCCATCTCTACTAAAAATACAAAAAATTAGCCGAGCCTGGTGGTGGGCACCTGTAATCCCAGCTACTCGGGAGGCTGAGGCAGGAGAATCGCTTGAACCTGTGAGGCAGCGGTTTCAGTGAGCTGAGATCATACCATTGCACTCCAGCCTGGGTGCCAGTACAAGACTCTGTCTCAAAAAAAAAAGTATACATAATCTATTGATGATTTGATAAAGGGGATGGGTTGGATAGAGACTACTGTAATTTTCCCCCTTGCCACTGGCTATGAGTCCTGTTTCCACTAAATTAGGACAGCAGATAGATTGCCTACTATTCTAAATATGATGTCCATGTTTTATACCACATCATCATAGACATTAAGTATCACCCTTTTTCTTTCTTTTAAACATTTGTGTGTATAGCAGACTTCTCTGAACATTTGAAAATAAGAAAGGAGATACATCACAGATAATTTAACATTGAATATGCAGCTTCAGTGTTCTTAAAAGTCCCTTGGCTATTTCTAACAACTCAACACAGATCTCTTTAGAAGGCAGGAGGAGTACCCCAAAGTGAAAAGAGATTGGAAGAGGAAAGATTTTAAAGAGTCACGGATATATAGTCATTAGGCTGGAAAACCCTAATGGCTATGAGTCTTTTAAGAAAGAAGAAAGACACAAGCAAACAAGAAGCAAGATGAAAATTGACCTTATACTGAAGATTTTCAACCAAATTAACTGCTTGTCCTTTTTATCTTGTAACATTCAAAATGTTCAGAGAAAAATATAATGAGGACTTACAGATATGTTTTTGAACTATAATGTGATACTGTGAAACACATGTTCGGTCTTCGACCCCATTTCCTGCTACACAACTCCTAAAATTCTTAGAATCTCCAAACTGATGTCTGTTTGCTTGCTAACAATTGACTGATGGATGGCAACCCCCAGGTAGCTTCAAGATGGTAACTTCTAGGGCTGGTCACTACAAATACCAAGACAGGATTAGAGGGTTGGGACTTTCAGCCCCACCCTTCCCAACATCCAAGCAGCAGAGAGGGGCTGAAGGGTAAGTTGATCACCAATATCTAATGATTTAATCAATCATGCCTACATAATGAAGCTTCCATAAAAACCTAAAATGACTGGATTCAAGAGCTTCCAGATAGCCAAACACATGGAGGTTCCTGGAGGGTGGCATGCCAAGGGAGGACTGGGAAGCTCCAGTCCTCTTCCCCCATACCTTGCACTACACATCTCTTCATCTGTATTCTTTGTGGTATCCTTTACAATAAACCAGTAAATCTAAGTAAGTTTCCCTGGGTTCCATGAGCAGCTTTAGTAAATTAATCAAACCGAAAGCAGGAGCCATAGGAGCCCCAGGTTGGAGCTGGTCAGTCAGAAGTTCCAGAGTTCCAGACTTGGGACTGGTGTCTCAGGAGGCAGTCTTGGAGACTGAGTCTTCAACCACTGGTATCTGACACCACCTTTAGGAAGACAGTGTTGGAATTGAATTACAGGACACCCATCTGGTGACTGCTGCAGAATTAATTGTTTGCTTGGTGTGTGAGAATAACACCCCACACACATTTGGTCATGGAAGTGTTCTGTGATGACTGGAGTTGTGTTGAGGGAGAGAAGAGGACAAAGCACATTGAGTGAGTGTGATTCTCCACTCACAATTTCGTGTATCTAAATCCATTGTTTTCAGTAGAATTTCAGTGTGAAATTTGTCATCAGCCTTCACACTGCTTTAGGAAATATAATGCAAAAGTAGAGAAATAGAAAGTACCTCAAAAATGTGCTTTAAATTTCAAACTAACTTAGATTTTAATACATATCTGTCTAATTTGTACTAGAAGAGATCGATCAATTTAGTTTTCACTAGTTTTATTTTCCTTCCAATCTCTGTAAATAAATATTTCCATATACATAGACTCATATCTGATATTGTTATGTTGTATTATAAGTGTGTAGATCAATTGCTATTTCAAATAATCCTCATAAGACCCATGGAGCCTAAAGAAGCCATAAGACCTAAAGAAGAAAGGAGAGTGGTGGTTCCTATTTTGCGATTAAGGAAACTAAAGCAGAGAGGGGTTAAATGCCTTCCTTACCACAAGGTCACAGAGAGAATCTATGCCATGGCGGGAGAAGGAAGGGGCCTTTCCTTCATTGCATACTGTTTTATATGTTAACCATCATGCACATGCTAAGTCAATGGATGCTGGCACTTTACATAAATATATGATGATGCAGTGCTATATGCAATAAAATCTGAGGCATGAAATGTGGAAGCAATTCAAGAAAACAGATCTCACATTTTTGCCTTTGTCAGAGTCAGAATCTGACATGCTCTGATTAAAATTCAACATCTGCAGGCATTTAAAATTAAAATATACAGGTATTCATGTTTTCCTCCTTCCACAATGTTTTATTGCTGCTTTTTTCATCTTTAATATTAAAAACATTACATTATTTTATTTCATATGTCAAATTCCATGTCTCTGTATATTACATGTTGCCCTTTCACCCCTGAGCTCTGGTTCAAATCCAGCTCTTAGCTGAGGAAATAAAAAACATCTGAAAATATTTAGTAGACTCATCTCAAAGCCTAATGGACTACAGTTTACATTAACTTGACAAACACAACAAACAAACAGATTTTCCACAAATTAAAAATATTTACATGAAAACATTCAGGAATGAACAGTATGTAAAGTCCTCTCAGACAGACCTGAAGGCTGTGCTTTTATTTCACAGAGAATTTGCAACAAAGATTGAGAAAATCTGGGCTGCACCTGTCCCACCCAAAGCAGGTGAAGAATGAGGGACCTGGATTGTAGAAATCCTCCTCTGCCACTTTGTGGTGGGGAAGACTGAAGTTTGGAAGGGCTCAGGGGATGAGAAGGTAAGAGAAAGCAGCCATAAAATAAATCATCAGCTGTATCACATTACTTTTTTTCCATGTAAAAATTATTTATTGAGGCATGCACTGCATTAAAACACTTTGCCAGGTACTATTTCATTGGCGCCTTCCAGTAAGTCAGAAAAGTAAAAGTAAACCCGGTTTAAAGATAAATCAAAGAAAAAGCCTGTTCAATGCTCTTGAACTTTTATAAACATGTTCATATCCATCCATAATTTAAAAACAAGGAGACAATAGGCCATTTAATGTTAAATCTGCCACCTTCCCCAGGAGTTGATGATCAAGTGTCTTCAAAGGCAAGGGGATGAATGAGTAGGCAGTGATGAGTTGTGGAAGACTGAAGAGGCTATGCCCAGTATAAAGGCATTTTGATTTTTAAAAATGTTAAGTGCTGTGTAATTCAAATAAAACATATGTGCAGGTCACCAGTGTGGAATCCCTGCCTTACAGCTACTCTCAAAGTCCATTTGACCTCAACATCACCCTTCCAAAGAGTCCAGTCTCTGTCTCTTCCTCTATCCCATCTACTCCCTCCCCTGTAGCCTCTTCTTCAGGAAGCACCTGAAGAAGTCAATGTGATACAGCTGACAAATAAAAGAGGAAACCCAAATCTCAAGTAGAAATGCAGGGTACACCAAAATCCTTTGGGGAATCTTAAAATGCATATTCCCAGGCCTCACTCCCAGAGATTCTAATACTGAATATTTAGCACAGGGCCTGAGAATATGCATTTTAAAGGCTTGTTTGATGATGCTGATGCAGGTAGCTCAAGGACCACACTCTAGGGGAAACTTTATGCTGTTCTGTGGAACTGACTATCTGTTCTCAATAGATGTATCAAGGTGATGGGGAGAGACCAACACAGTGCAAACACTCATCCCCCATCATTGCTGCCTTTCCTCTGCCTTTAGGGCCTGCAATCTAGCAAGGTTTCACCAAGGACTAGAATTCTTATTAACAGAGGATCTGGTATGACTGGAGAGAAAACAGCATTTCAGGTGAGGCAGAGCAGTAACAAATGGTAACAAGCTACATTCCAGCCTAAGTTTCTCTGAGCTGACAACTCACACCCTTCCTCAAATCCACTCTTACCAGCATATTCTAGAGTTAAATGACTCCACTGGCAGAAAGTCCTGCCTCGCAGCTCACCTGCACAGTGCGTACTTGAAATTTGGAGCCATTTTTTGTTGTTTTTAATTCTGCACTCGACAGCAACAGTGACATCAGGCACCATCCTCAGATAGTTGAGAACCATTTATGCAGTATTAAGTAACACACTCAGAAAGGCCATGGTAAGGGAAATGCTAAGTTCAAGTATGCTCTGAATCAAGATTTTGCATGAATTCTTCCATGGTTTGAATTCCTATTTATAATAACAGTTTGGAAGGTCTTCCATAGGTCCTTTCTGCTTTCAGTAGTGCAACTTGGAAATAGTTTATTCTCTCATAACTCATATGGGAAGTGTCTGCCAAGCCTCAAACAGTGTTTTTTTTTTTCCCTGACAAATACTTCAAGACAGGGCTGCACTCAAGCATTCAAATTTGGTAGCATTAACTCTAGTAACATAACTCTGACATTCCACTTAAGGAAGGGGAGAAAAATCATAAAACCCTTCTGCTTCACTTAATTTAATGTTTGACAAGTCCCTTAAAGAATAACTGGGATATTCTCACCAAATGCTTTAAGTCCTGTTTTTACCACATCTGTCCCTGGAGTTTGTTCATGGACATCTTATGATATAATAAATCCTTCTTTCCTGACACCCAGCCCCCAAACAAGGAATGTGTTAGACAGACGGTATTAATCACTGGGTGGCAATCTAATTTCGAGGCAGATATCCTGTGACAGGAGAATGGCATGGTTCATTTTGCATTGTCTTCACCATGAGATGCCTTTTAGTCAAAGCTGGTCAGGTGAGAACAAATATTTTTCTCTATTTAAGAATTTAATGGGATCAACCCAAATTCAGTTCATGAACTCAACTCAGTCACATGTGATTGTGGCTAGACATCAAATCCAGCAACAGAGGCTGGATTTTTGTAGTGGAGAATAAAATGGGGATAATTGTGGTGTTTTTTTTCCCTGTGGTCTTCTATGTATTCTGGTAGGCATTCCAAAATCGGAAAATTGGTATTTTTCTGATGATGGACATTGCTATTTGAGTCAGTCACATTATGCAGATACATTTCAGACTTTCTGTAGAGAGTTTTGTTGTTAGAAAAACTACCCTACTAAGTAGGGTCAAAGGCACTTTCTCCTGCAGAGTAGTTTTCAAGGAGAAGATAAAAGCAATTTTTATTGGTAAAAGCTAACTCACATTTAGTTAACCAACAAGCCAACTGGAAATCATTTATTGAGCCTCTATTATTGCTATTATACTATAACTCTATATTTATAACAGTAACAATTCAATAGGACCAGTCCTTACTTTCCAGAAGTATAAAATCTGAGTAAACAGAAAAGACTTACTTAGGCTGAGGGAACAATGATAACTCCCATATCCAGCCCTGTGTATGCTTGGTCCATGATAGATATTTAATCACTTCTTACATATACAATAATTGACTGCTAAACTTTAAGGTACAGATAATGAATTCTAGTCATCAGACAAGAGATAGTGTGAGGTTTTCTCAAGCTTCTTTGACCACGGAACCCAGCTTTCAGGAAGCTCTTCAAGGAATCATGTTCCGTAGAACTCACTTTTGGAACTTTGGCTTAAATGCACATGGGAGAGGTGGAATTCCTACTATATCAATTCCAGGGAGAGGAGCAAAGAATTAAATGGATGGAAATGAGGGGAGAATCGAGGCAGAGAGAATAACAAAAACATAAGGTGGAGGACAAAATTAATCTGAAGCATGGAGAGGTCAAAAAAATTTACCTAAATGGTTATAACTGAAATCATTAGAGAATTAAGTGGCTTTTATAATAGTCTATGTTTCTAAATAGCATCTGTTTTAGCTGAAATAGTGAAAGCCTGAGAGAGGCAAACTTGTGACAGTACAGTAAACACTTGGTTTTATATTCTTACGGAAAACTAGCAATCAGTTAAACCATGTTTAGGGTGCAGAGCACAGACGACCAGGCCCAATAGTCTCATAATTCTCTATGGAAGCTTCTGTAGAAAACAGGAATAGGGGATGGGTGGGGGGACCTGGGGAGGAACATGGGGAAGAAGGAGAAAGTCTTATTTTTTGTACCTTTTTCTAAAGTAGGGATGCCAATATGACATTTGTAGCTATAGATGTTTTTGTTTCTTCACTGATTTTTCTATATTTTATAATGGTCTTCTAAGGGCATTTTCATTTCTTACCATCTCCTTTACTTTCTTTTTTTTTTTTTTTCCTGGCTGTTTCTTCTTCCAAATGAATCTTCAGGAAAATCCAGGTTTGCTACAGGAGTTAGACAACTTTTTCTGTTCTGTCTTGAATGTGCAATTAATCAGTTGTGTGTTGAGTGCATCTCCTAAATTCTTTAGTTCAGCTTCCTCTTTTGCGATAAAGGAGGTGAACTGGAAGATAGCCTCTAAAATCTTATTTTCCCTACTAAGAGAGTTATTTCTGATATTGAGACAAGCCCTGTCAAACAAAGAAAATCCACATTCCACCTAAGCCCTGTCCCAATGATCACCGCCACCTGGGGGCAGCCCTTTTGCTGTGTTTACAGCCTTTCCACAAAGTTCCATCATTACGCTCAATCAGCCTATATTCTTATGGTGTTTCTGCAGGTCTGTCTTTTCTACTAGAACGTGAAGTGCTTGATTCAGGGGCCATATGTTTTTCATCTTTGCTTACCTAATCTTACTCCAGGAGGCAACACTCCAATGCAATATGGCCTAATGGTTAAGAACCTGGTGATTTCAGTCTTGGCTCAGCCACTTACATGTTGTACGGCCTTTGGAAAATTGCTTATGCTCCCTTTGCCTCTGTTTCTTCACCTGTAAAAGGAGGATTAAAATAATAGTTTTTACTTGGTGATCCCATTAAACAAACACAGAGCCCAAAGCACAGTGATTTAAAAAAATAGCTTACTTTCAGTAACCAACGCATACCGATTGACAAAATCTTTGAATAAAGGAATAAGTCTACCAAAAGAAGATATGGGAATGGATTGGTAGATTGGTTTTATATTTATAAAACCAATGTTATTATATATTTACACAAATACACATATATATGTTTCCCTGTAAATTTTATATATAATATGTTAAAATGTGTATATATTATATATATTAATATGTTTGTATGACTATTGTTTATATATTAATATATGTGTGTATATATAAATATGTAGAAATCATAGGGAAAACAAAGTTGAATAAGACACAAAGTTCATGCCACTATGAAAATTACAGACTAGAAGGGAAATTAAGACACACATACATGAATAAATAAAATGCTAGATAAAATCAGTACTCCATAAGAACAAGCAAAGTGTAGCAATAGTTCAGGGGAGAGGAGAAGATAAATGATTTCTAACAGAGGGATCAGTACAGGCTCCATGGCTGAGCTGATATATCTTTCAACATAATAGAACTGTGTTTACACAGCATCTGTTTCATCAGCTCCCTTAGTATTCTCCCCCATGATTAAAAAAAAAAAAAATCCTCCTTTGCAATACATAGAAATGGAGGCTGAGAGGGTAAATTTGTGTCTTGTTTAGGACTAACAACTTAAATTCCAATATGTTTTGAACAAGAACAAGGGATGGGTATTCCCAAAGGGTGGTTTACTATTTTGTGCAACCAGAAAATTTTTGCTGCCAAGCACCAAAGGCATATTCATGAGCGTAACACCAGGAGAGCAGCCAAGGCCCCACTTGAGCTGCTTTTATTGTTTGTCTAAAGTGGATGTTTATCCAAGCAAACAGCATTGTGTTCCAAAAGGAGATTCATCATACTTGTCTTTGTGGTTACATAGCAGGAATCAAACTGATGGGGTGATGGGTGCCTGGGCCAAAGAGAGAGATGCTCCAGATCAGAGATCCCTCCCTTTGCTTGGTCCTTTTCAAGAACAAGAAAATCTTTGGAATGAAAATGTAGTGACTGACCTTAAAGGAACCCATCTCCAGGGTCTGACTTTCAGGGAGTTTTGGACACTTGGGAAACCCAGTTCAGCCACTGGGAACTTTCATGCAGACCACATAGAGTGCAGAACCAGTTTACATTTGTCCAGCAATGTAAAGTCTTCTCAAATTCTCCAGACTTAAATCTCATTTGGAAAGTTTGGGTGATTCTGGAGAACACAGCCCAGATTTCCAAACCCAGCACATACATGTAAATGGAACATGGCCAAAGCACTCCTAACTGCATCAAGGTTATTGTTAAGTAGTTTCTGAAAGTTAAATCCATACATTTCTCAAATTTGAGCCAAAATACATTCCTGTCCTTAAAAGTTCATGAGGTTATTTGGGCAGTGACTTCTCAACTAGCCCTAGATTTGAAATTATGATCTTGCCTTTCAGTGCCTCAAATAACACATTAGGTTGTTTCAAATGACCAAATCTGAGTCAAGTGCAGATTTGTTTTTACAGTATTTTACTATGCTGCCCAGGCTGGACTCAACCTCCCAGGTTCAAGACATCCTCCTGCCTCAGGCTTCAGAGTATCTGGTTCTACAGGCATGCACCACTACGCCCAGCTTCAAGTGCAAAGTTTTAAGGTATTAGCCTAGTACCAGTCCCTAAGAATATATCCAGGGTCTTCAGTGTGAATGAGCGCCCTTCTTTCCTCACTGGGCCCTCACCCTATCTCATCCCAATCTCCCTCAGAGAAATTAATTTCAAGTACCATCTCCCCAAGCTGCTCCTACAACCATTTTGACAGATGACTGTCCCATCCCTTTCTTCTTCTTCCCTGCAGTTCTGGAAAAGGAGGATGTCTTTATCTCCAGAAATATTGACCTCTTTAAGTACCTGAATTGAGAATCTCTTTCCTTCTCACTAAAGGGAGATTTGCTATAGTCCTATATTCTCTCCCAGGCAGCAACTTTTCCAGTTCTTTCTCCTTGTATCTAGAACATATACTCATGTCTGTCTATTTTTTTAAGCGGTTATAACTTTGTTATAATTCTCATTTTCACGATCTATCATTTATTGATACTATGTGCTAAGCTCTTTATGTACTATTTTACTTAATTGTCACAAGGATACTATGTTAAATATTACTGTCTTTGCAGACTAACCTTCAAAACTCACCTCCTCAGATGAGTAGTCAAATTCTACTGTCTGGTTACTTCGTGCTTTCCTCTTTGTTTACTATGATCTTTCTGTTCTGTTCATATTATTCTTCTAAAACCATTCCCACAAATGCCTTCGATAAAGTTAATACTTACACACAAACACACACTCTTTTATCCCTGAAGATCCTGGAATTATTTCCCATTCCAATAACCTGTTTCTTCTTGATCACTGCCTTGGAAATCCTGCAAGCCAAAGCCCTTCCTCCTGTACTAACTCTCTTAGGTTATTTAGTTGCTCTAAGCATTTAGTTATCATCGAAGATGTTTGAACTGACACTCAGGCCTAAAGCACTATCTCAAGCTTCTCTCCAATTTGCTAAGACACTATTTTCCAACGTTTAGACACAAATATCTTTAGTATTTCTATACTGATATTCATTTAGGGAAACATGTAAACTATTCATTGAATTCAAGTTTCCATTGCTGCTTAGGAAATATTTAGGATTTTTAAAAAGTGAGCCAATAAAAATTAAGTAAACAAGAGCAAAGATAGTATGCAGACATGGGCCAAAAATTGTAAGGGTGACATTCAAATTATAAAAAATGTTATACCATCTTGTTCTATTGTCAAAAAGGAAGTGGCCCCCCAAATTCTTAATTATATTTCCCTTTCTCTCAGTCTTTAAATCTTTCTATTTTACCTATTACATTCAACCTATTACATCCTCTAACTTCTCAGTATTCCAAACTTGTAACCTTGAAATCCTTCTGTTTTCTTCATTTTTTACATGCAGTCTGTCTTCAAGTTTTGCCAAACATTCTGTAATCATATTTTTCTATGTCTCTCAATTTGTAAACCCATGGGCAATATTCCAGTTAAAAAAAAAAAAAAAGAAGAAGACAGTAGAACAACTTTCTAACTTATCTTCCAGTGAAAGGTCTTTAAGAGCCATATTAAATTACATGTCCAGTAAAAGACTCAGCAGTTTGTAGCCACATGGCAACTAGTGCTCCCTCCTCCATTTTCTTTGCCATGGAAGCTGGGAGATTGCCATTTACAGAAACACTTGATAGCTAGGGAGAGAAGTTTACAGGGGTAGGCTGTCTCAAACTTCCAGCAGTCATATCAGGACAAGTCATACTGCCTTTCTTTCCCAAAGGCTTGCCCTCAGCTTGTTGCCGACTCCTGCTCCATCATCATGCCTGTATCCATAATCGCTTCCCTGGGTGGCCTTTCACAGCCAGCTCCTCCTCCACTATCCGCTATGATGTTTAGCCTGCTACTTCCCCTTGTCAGTTCTGTCATACCAACCCTCTACTAACCTATGTAATCACAACCTGTGGAGCTCCCAAGTTACTGGGGTCCACTCTTCTAAAGTTGTTCCCTTCGTCTCATGCTGATTTCTCAAGCTGACATCATTTCTCTTACAGTTCTCAGATGAGGCTCTTGCTACCTGAGTCTCCTCCAATGCTCTCCCCCTCCTTGTCTAGAGCTTCAAACCATAATTTGTTTCCCTAATCACTCAGCAAACTCTCCTATTGAAGTCTACCATATTCTATTATACCATCCTCTTTACTAATTTCAGATTTCTACCATTCTCCTCACATGCTTTCATGCTACTAAGAGGTTCCAGCACCTGGTGGAATGTTTTCTTCACCTTATGCGAGGCCACTGGCCTTGTTACCTGTAATATGCAGCACCCTGTGCTTTTCTTACCCTTCTTAATTTCATCTCTCTGTCACTTGACAGAGGTGACTCTAATCCAGTCCTCGAATCCAAGTCCTCCTTTGTTTTTGTGACACTCATCATTCTGATCCTTCCTTTTTCATGCTGACCACTTCTTTTTGTTCTCCTTTTCTAGTTCTTTCTGCTCTGTTCCCTAAATTCATGTGTACTCCAGGATTCTGTCTTCATTTCCTTTTTTCTTTTTTTTGTCTTTACACTTCAGAAATAATTATTCTAATAAACCTAACCATTAATTCTACACTAACTCTGTAGTTCTGACACTTTATCAAGGCTTAGTGGGCAGTTCAACCTACATGTATTTTTGGCATCTCAATATGTCATCAATTCCTCTTATTTCTGTTACTGGCAAGAACATTTTTCCAGTCATCCAAGTTGAAAACCTGACAATTATTACTGCATGCCCCTTTTCAATCCTGAGCCAAATCTATTAGTCCCTGCTAATTTTTTGTTCTTGTTTTGCCCTTTCAACTGGTTTCATTCTTTTTATTTGTGTCCTTAAAATGTGAATACCAAGTAACTGGCAAGATGGCCAAATAGGAACAGCTCCAGTCTGCAACTCCCAGTGAGATCAGCGCAAAAAGTGAGTGATTTCTGCATTTCCAACTGAGGTACCCAGCTCAGCTCACTGGAACTGGTTAGACAGTGGGTGCAGCCCACAGAAGGTGAGCTAAAGCAGGGTGGGGCATCACCTTACCCAAGGAAGGGCAAGGGGTCAGGGAACTCCCTCCACTAGCCAAGGGAAGCCTTGAGGGACTGTGCCATGAGGAACGGTGCACTCCAGCCCAGATACTGCACTTTTCCCATGGTCTTTGCAGCCCGCAAACCAGGAGATTCCCTCAGGTGCCTACGCCACCAGGGCCGTGGGTTTTAAGCACAAAACTGGGTGGTCGTTTGGGCAGACATTGAGCTAACTACAGGAGATTTTTTTTTGTTTCATATTCTGGTGGCACCTGGAATGCCAGCGAGACAGAACCATTCACTCCCCTGGAAAGGGGGCTGAAGTCAGGGAATCAAGTGATCTAGTTCAGCAGATCCCACCCCCATGGAGCCCAGCAAGCTAAGATTAACTGGCTTGAAATTCTTGCTGCCAGCACAGTAGTCTGAAGTCAACCTGGGATGCTCAAGCTTTGTGGGGGGAGGGGCATCCACCATTACCGAGGCTTGAGTAGGCAGTTTTCCCCTCACAGTGTAACAAAGTAAACAAAGCCACAGGGATGTTTCAACTGGGCAGAGCCCACCACATCTTGGCAAAGTCGCTGTAGCCAGACTGCCTCTCCAGATACCTCCTCTCTGGACAGGGCATCTCTGAAAGAAAGGCAGCAGCTCCGCTGCTTATAGATAAAATTCCCATCTCCCTGGGACAGAGCACCTGCAGGAAGGGGTGGCTGTGGGCGCAGTTTCAGCAGACTTAAATGTTCCCGCCTGCTGGCTCGGAAGAGAGCAGTGGATTTCCCAGCACAGTGCTTGAACTCTGCTAAGAGATAGACTGCCTCCTCAAGTGGGTCCCTGACCCCTGCACCTCCTTACTGGGAGACATCTCCCAGCAGGGGTCTATAGAAACCTCATAAGGCAGAGCTCTGGCTGGCATCTGGTGGGTGCCCCTATGGGATGAATCTTCCAGAGACAGGAACAGACAGCAATCTTTCCTGTTCTGCAGCCTCCGCTGGTAATACTCAGGCAAACAGGGTCTGGAGTGGACCTCCAGCAAGCTCCAACAGACCTGCAGCAAAAGGGCCTGACTATTAGAAGGGAAACTAACAATCAGAAAGGAAAAGCATCAACATCAACAAAAAGAACATCCACACAGAAACCCCATCCAAAGGTCACTAACATCAAAGACCAAAGGTAGATAAATCCACAAAGATGAGGAAAAACCAGTGCACAATGGCTGAAAATTCCAAAAACCAGAATGCCTCTTCTCCTCCAAAGGATTACAACTCCTTGCCAGCAAGGAAACAAAACTGGACAGAGAATGAGTTTGACTAGTTGACAGAAGTAGGCTTCAGAAGGTGGGTAATAAAATCCTCCGAGCTAAAGGAGCATGTTCTAGCCCAATGCAATGAAGCTAAGAACCTTGAAAAAAGGTTAGAGAAATTGCTAACTAGAATAACCAGTGTAGAGAAAAATGTAAGTGACTTGACGGAGCTCAAAAACGCAGCATTAGAACTTTATGAAGCATACACAGTATGAATAGCTGAATCCATCAAGAAGAAAGGATATCAGAGACTGAAGATCAATTTAATGAAATAAAGCATCAAGACAAGATTAGAGAAAAAAGAATGAGAAGGAATGAACAAAACCTCCAAGAAATATGCGACTATGTGAAAAGATAAAACCTATGTTTGATTGGTGTACCTGAAAGTGACGGGGAGAATGGAACCAAGTTGGAAAACACTCTTCAGGATATTATCCAGGAGAACTTCCCCAACCTAGCAAGACAGGCCAACATTCAAATACAGAAAATACAGAGAACACCACAAAGATACTCCTTGAGAAGAGCAACCCCAAGACACATAATCATCAGATTCACCAAGGCTGAAATGAAGGAAAAAATATTAAGGGCAGCCAGAGAAAAAGGTTGGGCTACCCACAAAGGGAAGCTCATCAAACTAACAGTGGATCTCTCTGCAGAAACCCTACAAGCCAGAAGAGAGTGGGGACCAATATTCAACATTTTAAAGAAAAGAATTTTCAACCCAGAATTTCATATCCAGCCAAACTAAGATTCGTAAGTGAAGGAAAAATAAAATCCTTTACAGACAAGCAAATGCTGAGAGATTTCATCACCACCAGGGCTGCCTTACAAGAGTTCCTGAAGGAAGCACTAAACATGGAAAGGAAAAACTAGTACCAACCACTGCAAAAACATGCCAAATTGTAAAGACCATCGACACTATGAAGAGACTGCATCAACTAGTGGGCAAAATAACCAGCTAGCATCATAATGACAGGATCAAATTCACATATAACAATATTAACCTAAATGTAAACAGGCTAAATGCCCCAATTAAAAGACACAGACTGGCAAATTGGATAGAGTCAAGACCCAGTGGAGTGCTGTATTCAGGAGACCCATCTCACATGCAAAGACACACATAGGCTCAAAACAAAGGGAAGGAGGAATATTTACCAAGCAAATTAAAAGCAAAAAAATAAAAGCAGAGTTTGCAATCCTAGCCTCTGATAAAACAGACTTTAAACCAACAAATCAAAAAAGACAAAGAAGGGCATTACATAATGATAAAGGGATCAATGTAACAAGAAGAGCTAACTATCCTAAATATATATGCGCCCAATACAGGATCACCCAGATTCATAAGGCAAGTTCTTAGAAACCTACAAAGAGACTTAGACTCCCACACAATAAAAGTGGGAGACTTTAACACCCCACTGTCAATATTAGATCAACGAGACAGAAAACTAACAAGGATATCCAGGACTTGAACTTGACTCTGGACCAAGTGGATCTAATAGACATCTACAGAACTCTCCACCCAAAATCAACGGAATATACATTCTTCTCAGCACTACATCACATTTATTGTAAAATTGACCACATAATTGGAAGTAAAACACTCCTCATCAAATGCAAAAGAATGGAAATCATAACAAACAGTCTCTCAGACCACAGTGCAATCAAATTAGAACTCAGGATTAAGAAACTCACTCAAAATCACACAACTACATGGAAACTGACCAACCTGCTCCTGAATGACTACTGGGTAAATGACGAAATGAAGGCAGGAGTAAATAAGTTCTTTGAAACCAATGAGAAAAAAGACACAACGTCCCAAAATCTCTGGGACACAGCTAAAGGAGTGTTTAGAGGGACATTTATAGCACTAATCACACACAAGAGAAGGGGGTAAAGATCTAAAACCAACACCCTCCTGATATCACAATTAAAAGAATTAGAGAAGCAAGAGCAAACAAATTCAAAAGCTAGGAGAAGACAAGAAATAACTAAGATCAGAGCAGAACTAAAAAAGATAGGGATATGAAAAACCCTTCAAAAAATCAATGAACACAGGAACTGGTTTTTTGAAAATATTAACAAACTAGATAGACCACTAGCCAGACTAATAAAGAAGAAAAGAGACAAGAATCAAACAGACACAATAAAAAATGATAAAGAGAATATCACCACTGATCCCACAGAAATACAAACTACCATCAGAGAATACCATAAACACCTCTATGCAAATAAACTAGAAAATCTAGAAGAACTGGATAAATTCCTGGACACATACACCCTACCAAGACTAAAAAGCAGGGAGAAGTCAAATCCCTCAATAGACCAATAACAAGTTCTGAAACTGAGGCAGTAATTAATAGCCTAGCAACCAAAAAAAAGCCCGGGACCAGACAGATTCACAGCCAAAGTCTACCAGAGGTACAAAGAGCAGCTGTTACAATTTCTTCTGAAACTATTCCAAAGATTAGAAAAAGAGGGTCTCCTCCATAATTCATTGTATGAGGCCAACATCATCCTGATACCAAAACCTGGGAGAGACACAACAAAACAAGAAAATTTCAGGCCAATATCCCCGATGAATATCAATGCGAAAACCCTCAATAAAATACTGGCAAACTGAATCCAGCAGCACATCGCAAAGCTTATCCACCACGATCAAGTTGGCTTCATCCCTGGGATGCAAGGCTGGTTTAACATAGGCAAATCAATAAACATAATCCATCACATAAACAGAACCAATGACAAAAACCAGATGATTATCTCAATAGATGCAGAAAAGGCCTTTGATAAAATTCAACACCCCCACGCTAAAAACTCTCAATAAAGTAGGTATCAATGGAACGTATCTCAAAATAATAAGAGCTATTTATAACAAACCCACAGCCAATATCATACTGAATGGGCAAAAGCTGGAAGCATTCCCTTTGAAAACTGGCACAAGACAAGGACGCCCTTTCTCACCACTCCTATTCAACATAGTATTGGATATTCTGACTAGGGCAATTGGGCAAGATAAATGAAGGGTATTCAGATAGGAAGAGAGGAAGTCAAATTGTCTCTGTTTACAGATGACCTGATTGTATATTTAGAAAACCCCATTGTCTCAGCTCAAAATATCCTTACGCTGATAAGCAACTTCAGCAAAGTCTCAGGATACAAAATCAATGTGCAAAAATCACAAGCGTTCCTACATAGCAATAATAGACGAGCCAAATCATGAGTGAACTCCCATTGACAATTGCTACAAAAAGAATAAAATAGCTCGGAATACAACTTACAAGGGATGTGAAAGACCTCTTCAAGGAGGACTACAAACCACTGCTCAAGGAGAGGATACAAACAAATGGAAAGACATTCCATGCTCATGGATAGAAAGAATCAATATTGTGAAAATGGCCATACTGCCCAAAGTACTTTACAGATACAATGCTATCTGCATCAAGCTACCATTAACTTTCTTCACAGAATTTGAAAAAACTACTTTAAATTTCATATGGAGCCCAAAAAGAGCCCATATAGCCAAAACAATCCTAAGCAAAAAGAACAAAGCTGGAGGCATCACGTTACCTGACTTCAGACTACACTACAAGGCTACAGTAACCAAAACAGCATGATACTGGCACCAAAACAGATATATAGACCAATGGAACAGAACAGAGGCCTCAGAAATAACACCACACATCTACAACCATCTGATCTTTGACAAACCTGACAAAAACAAGCAATGGGGAAAGGATTCCCTATTTCACAAATGATGTTGGGAAAACTGGCTAGCTACATGCAGAAAACTGAAACTGAACCCCTTCCTTACATCTTACAGAAAAATTAACTCAAGATGGATTAAAGACTTAAATATAAGACCTTAAACCATAAAAACCCTAGAAGAAAACCTAGGCAACACCATTCAGGACATAGGCATGGGCAAAGACTTCATGACAAACACCAAAAGCAATGGCAACAAAAGCCAAAATTGACAATTGAGGTCCAATTAAACTAAAGAGCTTCTGCACAGCCAGAGAAACTATCATCAGAGTGAATGGTCAACCTACAGAATGGGAGAAAATTTTTGCAATCAATCCATCTGACAAAGGGCTAATATCCAGAATCTAAAAGGACCTTAAACAAATATACAAAAAAAAAAAAGCCCATCAAAAAGTGGGCCAAGGATATGAACAGACACTTCTCAAAATAAAACATTTATGTGGCCAAGAAACATATGAAGAAAAGTTCATCATCACTGGTCATTAGAGAAATGAAAATCAAAACAACAATGAGATACCAACTCACACCAGTTAGAATGGTAATCGTTAAAAAGTCAGGAAACAACAGATGCTGTAGAGAATGTGGAGAAATAGGAACGCTTTTACACTGTTGGTGGGCATGTAAATTAGTTCAACCTTTGTGGAAGATAGTGTGGAGATTCCTCAAGGATCTAGATCCAGAAATACCATTTGACCCAGCAATCCCATGACTACGTGTATACCCAAAGGATTATAAATCATTCTACTATGAAGACACATGCACACATATGTTTATTGCAGCACTATTCACAATAGCGAAGACTTGGAACCAACCCAAATGCCCATCAATGACAGACTGGATAAAGAAAATGTGGCACATATACAGCATGGAATACTATGGAGTCATAATAAAGGATGAGTTCATGTCCTTTGTGAGGACATAGACGAAGCTGGAAACCATCATTCTCAGCAAACTGGCACAGGAACAGAAAACCAAATACCTCATGTTCTCACTCATCAGTGGGAGTTGAACAATGAGAACATGTGGGCACAGGGAGGGAACTATCACACACCAGGGACTGTCGGGGGTGGGGGGTTAGGGGAGGGATAGCATTAGGATAAATATCTAATGTCGATGATGGATTGATGGGTGCAGCAAACCACCATGACACATGTATACCTATGCAACAAACCTGCACGTTCTGCACATGTATCCCAGAAGTTAAGGTACAATTTTAAAACATGTAAAATAAATAAAATGTGAATGCCATTATTATCATTTTAGAAGTAAAGGCTTGGACGGTAAGTAAAGGCTTGGACTTTACCAGCATTAGAAATCTGGTACGTCATAAGGGCAGGATTAAAGTCCAGGCCAGTTTTAGGCCAGAACTGGATCTTTTCCTCTCATCAAAGGGCTTCTTAGAAAATAGCAACATTGTTACATAAAATAAGAATAATATCAAAATATGTACAATTGGAAATAAATATTTCCACTTTTATAATTCTGTCCTTTTTTATAAAAGATCATATTAATTAACTGAGTCCTTATTTCCAAATATCAACTCTCATAAACATATGTAAATTACAAAAGCAACTTAGGGTGAGGTTGAAGAAAATCAACTTTAGAATGAAGCTTGCCGTGGGTTCTACTCCCAATTCCACACTCCAATGATGTCAATTTTGGTGTAATCTTTGGCAAGTTGCCCAATCTCTCTGTTCCTTGCTTTCTTTGTCTGCAATAGCTGGGCTCACCTCCTGCAGTAATTGTGAGGCATCCATGAAATCTGATGTGGGCAAAGCACTTGACATATACTACGTGCTCAAAAGAGGTGATGTGACACAAAGCATATGTTTAGCCAGCTTTGGGTGTGTAGGAGAGGAAGACGTATTGCATCTTCTGGACTTTCATAGGTGGGAGGTACTTATGGACAAGGAGGGGCCCTGGACGACACACAGATATAGATATTCCAAATGTAGGAAACAGGAAGGTACCTAAAACTTATTGATCAGCAATACCAATATTTGACTCTGATATATGATATATTCACAGTATAGAGCCAGGCATACAAATAAGATATACTCAATATGTTAAATCTAAGTGCCTTCTGACTACTAAAATGATTAAATGCCAATGCCTGACTACATTCTATGACTTCAGCATCTAATCTCCAAAGTAGTTACAAATAATTAGATCTAATTCAAATTCATCTGGTCATATGAGTATGTGAACAGTATAATCAAATTTCACAGCCTAAGTTCTATCCTCCCCTCCAAGCCAACCTTAGTCTGAATCTTTGATGCCCTATTTCATCACTTCCATCCAAATTGGATGGCAGTTAACTACTCTCCAATGGCCTTCGGGTCTTACCCAGCCCTCACCTTCTATCAACATCATCTTTCATCACCGTAGCTATCCATCTTACTTATCCTTATAAATACAGATCCTTTTATCTCCCACCCAATAATTTTTCTCATTTCCCTTTCCATTAGGCTTAAATGCCTACAAACTAACAACTCCTATTCATCAGCTCCTTTTTTACTTTTCTGTACAGTCCCTGCTTTGTTTTAGCCAACCTTCTCATTAGTCCTTTTGAACTTTTCCTTAACTGTTTATAAATAATACCTCCTATGTGACCTACTCCACAACAAATCACCTAATCTGACTTCTCTCTATTGAAGACGTAAAAATTCCTCTTCTTCTACAAAGTCCTCCAGGGTTAAACCACAAATAATAATAATAATAATAATAATAATAATAATAATACTTTTTCTTTAACCCACTAACTTACTCATATATTCATCCACCTGAAATTAAAAACAGTTCACTCAGCAAGTTATCTAAATATTCATTTTTTTAAATTACTAGACTTTCCACTTCACTGTCAAGTCTATTAATCCCTGCTACTTTTTTGTTCTCATTTTACCCTTTCAACTGATCTCTTTTATTTTCATTCACGTCATTCATTCATGTCATATCATTGCTTACTTGTTGTACTCTACATCTGTCCTGTTATAAAATTATTTGGGGTGACTATAATCTACCTTAGGCAGTGAACATCTAAAGTATTGTTTCTTAACTAGTACCTCCTAACTCTAAGAGGCATGATGTCATCCTCAGAGAGAAATATTCACTTCTGCCAACTTCTGAGTAGGGACTTGGGGTGCGTAGATGATGGAGTGTAGACATGGCAGGAAATAGAGATGTCACAAAGTAAAATCATATCTAAATACACTGTATATGCCTGAACATTAGGCAAAGCTTCCTCAAAACATTACCTCTTAAAACACAGTCACTTCATATTTGAGCCTTTGCCAAATATCTCATAGCACGTGGATGCCTTTTCAAGGACTTTATTATGAACAATAAATGCCATTGGATGGAGATTCATTAAGCAAAATAGATATCAATTCTAGGTTTGGAAGCTTGTGGAAGTATTTTAATGTGAGCAGATATTCAAAAGGAAAAAAGTTACTATAGACTGAGTTATTAATCCTAGGTTTTTGACAATTCTATACATTAGATATCATGTTGATGAGACTTTCAGAATTCACTTAAGTAGTTATATTAAAGGGATCACAGGGTGATTTTATTTTTTAAGAAAAAATATAATTTTAATACTATACACATGGGTAGATGTGGCTGGGCTAAATTTCCAGAAACAGTATTACACATTCAGATTCAAAAAATGAAATAGAAGTAAAGGCAACAGTCTTTAGAAAACTGTATTAAGCAATTTGAAAAATAGCTCTCAGAATGACAAAAGCTCTGATGCTTCTTGCCTGTCTCCATCATGCACACGAAGAGTTCAAATAAAAATGATCTTGTCAAATGTGAACTCAAAAAATTGGTTCTAAAATACTATATCATTACATAGAAGATGTGATTTTAATCATGTGAGATTAAATTAATGCACTAAATATCATAAGTAAATATTTAACTCAACAATATCCATTACTCTTACCATATTAAGCTAGCCAAAAGGCTTTTTTGGGGATTATATCATGAGAAAAATGGTGTCTCACCATATCTTGAGGTTGGCCTTACTTTCGGGCACCCATGGGGAGCATGATTACACATAATGTGGGCGGGGGTGGAAGGCTTGGAATGGACAGACAGCTGGACGAGGGGCTGGCTCAGGAAAAAAGAATAGTGACACATTTTCTTATTTTTTCACAGCAAGGTCACAAGTGTGTCCTGTACTAAGAAATACTGGGACACTCTGGTCTGGAGGACAAGAACTAATTCGCTTGAGCTCATTTTGTTCTATTCTCAGAACGGCTAGTGCTCATGGAATATTATTCATTGATGGTTAGGATGTGCCATGAGACTGTTGACTGCAGTAGCTTTCTAATTTGTTACATAACAAAAGAATGGAATCTGAAAAACACAAAAGGCGGAGAAACGTTCAGTATAGTAAAATCATATGTGATACATATTTAACCCTCTTTACAAGTTTCTCTAGCTAGTTCTTTAAACCCATTGTTGGGCTTTTTTCCAGATAAAAGTCCTTTTGTTGAACAATTTCAATGCATAGTCACATTTTGAATTGTTGCCAGGTAAAATTCTTGCATTAGGCTCCATGGCTGTCTGTTCCACCAAGACAAATAAGAACTGGCCCAACTCCTCATGTGAGTACATTGTTCACGGTGCTGAGCAGTGATTTTCCATATCTGACTGTCTTTGTGTTCACCCCAGGAGGAAGGGTGAGCCTGGTTTATTGAGTTCTCATTTCTCACAAAGCAGCAACATCTGGAGGGCTGAGCAGTTTGTTGGCAGGTCCAGCCCGAAGGAATTCGGCCATGGTTCCGATTGGCGCTTATCAGTAGGTGTCACTAAAGACAGCTTCAGAGACAGAAAAATAAATAGGCCAATTAAGCAATGCCAAGAACAAACCATTTTATAGTCATCTCTGCTCTCTTTATTGTTATTCCAACTGCAGAAGTTTCAAGATTCTAATTATTCCCTGGCTTTTTCCCCGCCACTGCAAATGAACGTTTTTCCATTTTCCAAGTACCTCACTTTAGATTTTAGAGAGTGAGACATTTAATTAATAAACTTATTTTGTGGTGCCTGATGTAGTGGGTTAGCAAAATGAAAACAGATGAAGAAGATTAATTCTAACACTTTATTGCAGTGAAGCTCCAGCCACTGCTCATCTGCAAACTGGCTGATTCATGCCTCACCAGCTCCTTTCTCTCTGCAATATGAAACACTCAGCATATTAGGGAGCATGAGTGCATCTCACCCAGCCATGTTTTTGTGTCCCCAGAGGATGCAGGCATAGAAACTTTGGTGTGAGACCACATATTTCTGAGACACTCGGAGGGGGATCTTCCAGGCCGCTTCCAGGAGAGGGGCCAGACTTGTCTACAGTGGTCATTCACAGTCAATGAAGCTCACTGGCTCTATTTTTGGTGACTAAGGTTTTTCTACCTGCAAAGACACAAACTCAGTGGGGAACTCTAAATTTGATCTCCAAATCCAAGCGACACCACAAAACTAAGCATATTTTAAATGAGAAAAACAAGTTGGGAAACATTCAAATAGATGGACTTAATTGGTAAAATAAGCTGCAGACAATACTTGGGCATGGGTCCCAGTACCAGCATATTTGTAGCACATGGCAGATGCCCCAGGCAATGTTGATTACATGAATGAGAGATCTGCCAACTTAGAATATCAATAAGCTGTTCTATAGGGATCATAGATAGCTATGTGATAGAGGCTATATATATGATCCTTATAGAACAGTTTATTGATATTCTAAGTTGAACAGTAAGTGTGCTATAGAACACTATGTATGCTAAATTTGCATGCATTTTGGTGGGTGCTTTTGTTCTTTCTAATTTTAAAAATATCCCCACTTCATCTGGTGGGTAGGTTCTTAGGTTTAAAGACCAAACCAAATATTTTTAATTCCAAATTACTTACAATTACAAATGTAAAGGTAAATGACAACTAATAATAATAGCAGCTGTCATTCATTGAATACTTTCTTTGTGCCACACTAAGTTCTGCATATTATTTCATGTAATTTCACAGCTCTAAAAAAAAGATGTGATTGGTATCCCCATTCTACCGATGAGAAAACTGAGACCTAGCCCTGTTAAGTTATTTGTTCAAGAGGATACATCTAGAAAATCGTAGAGCCAGGTTTAAGACAAGTCTGTCTGACTCTAAACCTGTTCCCTTAATTGAGTATTTTACAACTTTCTCTTCTAACATGGAATTATTAGTAGTGAATGGCGGGTATATTTGGAGGAGGAAAAATGGAGAGTGAAAGCAAATGAGTGAGGTTTAAATCTATGCTGTGAGATTTGTTACTGGGATGTTGGTGTTTAATACATGCTGGGCACAAGAAGGCATTGCTTGTTGCCATGCCTGAGAGTTATTTATATTCACAGCACTGTTGTCTAGCCCCCAAACTTAACAATGAATGGCTAGTGGTCTGAATTTTTGCCTTGAACTTTCTTCTCTTTGCATCTTTCTGCAGTTTTAGACTCCCAAGTCCAAGCTACAAGATGTCATTTTCCTTTGTTGAATATAGTTACCAAATTATACAGGCCATAAATCTACATTTTTTGTTCTCCAAAAAAAAAAAAAAATGAGTTTGTGAATTGAAAACTACATACCAGAACGCAGAACCCAGTGGCCCCAGGATGTTCCAACATCCACAGTCCCTCTACACAGAACTCACAGAGAATTCTATAATAAAAATGTTAAAAGCCAATCTTGCACTCCTATTTTAGGTTGAAAGTTTCAAAATCTAAAGGAGCACATATGCAGCTAAAAACTAACAAAGGTATTTCTCACACATTTTCATAGATTTCATTATTTGAAAACTATCAGAATACTTAGTTTTTAATGGATTTTTTTTTTTCAGAAATATTGTATCCTCTAGCAAGGCATAACATGTCCACCATCAACATACTCCACTGTGCTTCAAAGAATATTGCTTGTCTATTACCACAGATAAGGAAGATCCTTATGGAATTTTATTTGTAACAGGATTATGTACAGAAAACTGGTTTGGAAGTTAATTCTTCACACCTTTAAGGGTCATCCTGATGTCAAGTAAGAGATGAGTATTTAGTGGGTGATTATCATCATTTTGTGAAGGTTTATAATATGTTTTATCCAGATGACTCAAAATATAGGGAAGGATTCAATAAGGGTTTACTTTGTCAGTCATAACAAAATAATTTAGAACAAGCTTTGCTAGAAGCTCTGATCCTCAAAGATTCATTTACAAAACCCAGATCTGCAGACATTGAAATGTCCTATTCATAATTTTTGCCTTCAAGATCAGCACACAATTAAAATAATAGCAAGACAATTGTTACGAAAGATTCGTCTTGGGAGGAATGAAGGAAGATCTCCACTAGAGGCATCAGGAAAGGCTTTTTTGCAGAGGTTGCCTTTGAAATGGTCCTTGAAAGATAATGGAGAATTCATTGTTGAAAAGTAAATAAAATGGAACAGCATTAAGGAGGGGTCAAGCAGAAACTGCAGAACATATTGGGAGATGCATATAACTTAATAAGAATGGGGTTGGAGATTGGGCTCAAATGATATTGTCTAGTGAGCCCTGAAGGCAGACTGAGAATTCTGTACATAAATCATTAGGCAGAAAGGAGCTATTGAAGTTTGTAAGACGAAAGTGTAGTCAGATCAATCTCAAGCTTCTGGATAAATCTGACAGCAATGTCTTACATGAGATGCAAAGATGGCAGAAAGGAGCTAAGGCTGTGGATCTGTTAGGTTGCTATTGCAGCAATACAGGTATTAGGGCCTGGAAAATGATACATTTTAGTAAATCTTGGAAGAAGGAAACACAGAGGTAGAATCTATGTGGAGACTCCCCAAGGAATTGCTTGGGGCAGGGTGGGACTGCTTAAGGAAAATAAGGGAGGGAACAAAGGTTTCGAATTGGTGATAGAAAAGATGGTGGCACTGTTACTAGAAATGAGAAAGTCAGGAGGAGAGCAAGCTTTTCCATGGGTAGAAGTCACAGAGATTAACTTGGATCATAGGTGGTTCAGTTGCCATTAGTACATGCATCGGCATTTTGAATGGGTCTAGAATTTGACCCTGGGGTTATAAACTTGGAATCTTCTACCTCAGCAATAGCAATAGAAACCATGGAAGCTAGTCAATCTTCAGGAAATAGTGGATGGAGAAGTTGACCTTTTATGGGCACGGAGGCAAAATACCAGAAGACTGTAACAGAGTATAGAAACAAAACAGTACAGTAACAGAAACCTGGATTCAAATCCAGACCCTGTCTCTTAACAGCCATGTGGCCTTCAAGAGTCTTTTTTGAGAATTAAATAAGATATATATGTAAAGCAACAGTAAAAGTTTTTAAAATCCAATTAAAAACTGAGTGAAAGATAGTTGATCCAAGAGAATGTACAGATGGCAAATAAACACATGAAAAGATATTCAAGTTCTTTAGCCACTAGGGAAGTGTAAATTCAAACCACAAAGAGCTAGCACTATGCACCTATCAGAATGGCTAAAACAAGAAATAGCAACAACACCATAAAAGCAGGCAAACTACATCACTTCTATGTTATTACTGGCAGGGATGGACACCCTGGAACACAGTTTGGCAGTTTCTTTAAAAAATACATACAACTACCATGTAACTTTGCAGTTGTACTCCTGGGCATTTATCCCACAGAAATAAACACTTATGTTCACAAATATTCAAGCAGCTTTATTCATAATAGCCTAAAACTGGAAACAGCTCAGATGCTCTTTAACAGGTAAATGGTAAGAGAAACCATGGTACATCCATATCATGAAATATTACTCAACAATGAAAAGGAACAAACTACTAATACATGAAACAATTTGAATGAATACCCAGAGAATTATGTTGAGTGAACAAAGTCAATCTCAACAAGTTACATACTGTATGATTCCATTTATATAACATGCATGAAATGACAAAATTATAGAAATCAATTAGTGATTGACAGTGATTTCCAGTGGTTAAGAAGAGAGTTGGAATGGGAAGGTTGTGGTTGTAGCTACATAAAAGAGCAAAATAAGAGATGGCTGTAGTGATGGAAATCTTCTGTATTTTGCCTGCATTAATGTCACAATCCCGATTGTGACATTGTATGATAGTTTTGCAAGATATTTCCATTGGAGCAACAGTGATGTATACATGAGATCTCCCTTTCTTACAACTGAATGTAAATCTATAAATATTTCAAAATAAAACATTTAATTACAAAAAAACTTAATCTCAGTCATCCTCTCGTATTTAGATGAGATTCTGCAGAGACTCACTATATGTTAAATGGCTCTTTGAAAGAGGGGAAGGAAACAGGAAAGAAGAAGGAGAGAAAAGAAGAGAGGGAGGGAAAAAGGGATGGTTGGGAGGGATAGGAGAAACGGAAGAGAAAAAATAGGAACAGATTTTGCAAAAAATTACCAGACCATTCTTCAAAAACTCTGGGCGAAATGGAGGCAGGAAGAATAGCTAGGAGCTTCCAATAGGGTTCTAGGAGGTGAAATATGATATATTTGATAATGGAGAAGAAACTGAACCCTTACCAACAAAGAGCATAAACTTACTGAATGTAAACTCAGGAATTCCTCTTGGCATGAAGTCCCTGGAGCGTCCAAGAAAAATTGATGGCCCACGGGGTATAATTTTGCAAATTTAAAAGTTAAAATGAAATCTCCCTATCTGTTCCAGCACATGTGTGTCCTTGCAACATGATATTTATGATGTGAATTGGGCTGATTACATCCATTTTCGGGTTCAGGGATTTGCACAACCTAAATATCCTGGTTCTCAGGGAATGAAGAGCTTCATATTTCCTTTGCATATTTAGTCTTAGTGACATCAATAGGAAGCTGTTAGTGATAAGGAGAACTCGGCATGGGAGATCGGGGGTGGGAAATTTAGCTATGCACAGTCAAATGTCAACCTGAATACAAGACTCCTCAGCCATGATTTCATGAAACCTCTTTTATGAGCCCCCACCTGGGACTTTCATACACAGATGGTATATATGAGAAAGTTTGACATGAGCGGTTTCTCAGAGTTAGTAAACACAGAAGTGATGGACGCTAGAGATAGAGTAAACCTCATCATGGAATCTGGAGGAAGGCAACATTCCTGCTGGAGACTAAAAAGGAAAAGGCAAATTAACCAGTGAATTAGACTCAATGCTGAAACCAAAATCATTACATATGCCAAGTCCAAACTCATAACCAAAACTTACAAAGTAAAACACAATAGAAAAAATTATTATCCTCCTGCAAAGTCAGCTCTGGTAGACCCTATATCACATAATGGCAAGAACTTAGTAACCCCCTGAAATAAACAGATCTGTTTCAAAAGGAGCCAAAGAAAGGTCCAGGCAGTATATTATCTTCACTCTGGGCAACTCCCATTGGACAGGATTTTGAATACTGTACAGACCTAGCAAATCTTTGGGTGCGGAATCTCCCATGAAGCTGGACTTGTCAGATTCCTTGTTTCTCTTTATTCATATCAGACTGGAATTACAATAACAGGCCAAATAATGATGTAAAACCCAAAAGGAAGAATGCTGCTAATTGCCAAATTTGTTATGGAATTATCACATTTTCTGTTTCAGTGCTAAGTTTTGGGAGATGCATTGAATGAAAGCTCGAAAGAAACCATAGATCAATGTCAGTCATTAACATTGAGGTGGAAAAAATTTAGAAGGCAAGCCTGTAAGCTTGGGCATTTGATATGTCAACACAGACACCTTTGTGGAGAACAATGAATGGAAAGATATTTGCTGCTGAGCACAGTAATGAACAAAATTTCTGCATATAAACTTGAAAGTATAATGGATGTACAGATGGCAAAAATCTGGTTCTTCTCTAAAGATTTAGGCAAGTCTTTTATTAAGATTCATTTCTGTCTTGACCTCCAACCTGTCACTGCTTCCTTTCTGCCTTTCATGTTTTCTCACCTTGATGCAAGTCAAAATACTGTCTTGCTATATTGCTGACATTTTATTTTAGGTAACCGTATAGTTCAACTTTGCTCACCACCCTTCTTAACATATGGAAACAATTAATTCATTTTCTTTGCCATCATTAGGATTGCAATCCTAGGATATTCTACATGTAACCTCATCACAGATTTCCCTTAACTAACTACATAATCTCTAGCCCATTTTATTAAAAGTAAAACTTACTAGTTAAGGAATAAAGAAATGGCATTGCTTAGAATGAACTCTGCCTGTTACAGTGTAATTTAAACTGTACTGTTATGTATGGTGAAGGACTGAAAGTTTAGAGTTCCTCCTCTTGGCAAAGGTTTTTTTTTTTTTTTTTTTTTTAGGGTTGCTTAAATAAGCAGTACAGAAACCAGATGTCATTTGGTAAGAGTATCTGAATGACCAAAAATTTGCTGTCTGGGTATTTTTTCCTTTATAAAAACAAGAAAAATTCTTTGGATTTATATCATATTTAGCAGCTGTGAAACAGTGCAAACATCTGTTTGTACCTATGGGGAGCTGACCCACGGGGCCCTCATCTCTTAATCACCAAGCATCAAGCCAGTCTCACATGCACAGTTTATTGTTTTCTTTGCAGTTGCCTCCCACACTTCAAAGTTTTCATACACTCATGTTCTATTGGCAGAATGGAGGAACTAATCCATTCATTATAAGACCAGATGATTAGAATTTTTTGACACATGATCACAGCATTCTCTCCACCAAGCCCATGTCCAGAAACACATTCATATTTGCCTCTAAATTCATTTTGGAGTGTCTACACTTACTCCAAATAATGTAAGATTTATGAGCCTGAAGGAAGCTTGTAGTAGCACATATACTAGACTGTACAAGACTTACAGTCACCATTTGGGGCCATAACCTTTAAAAGGCCATCTTAAAATAATTTGTCCCTTTTTAAATATGAGTACAAACATTACACTAAGTCTTATTTTGGAGTTTTTCTGTTAGGATTTTGCTACAGTTTTTTTTTTTTTTTTTAAAGAGCAATAACAACAACAACAACAAAGTCTTTGCCACACTTGCACATCCAGGGAGTATCGGTTTCTAAAGGCCAACATTTTTACTGCACTTTATAAATAGGAAAAGTATGCTGGATTGGAATTGAAGCTTGCCAGGTCAAATCAGCTGTTTTATTTATACATTCATGTAAAAAAAAAAATCTGCCAGATAAAGCATTCCTATTGCAAAAAAAGGTAAGAATCAGCTTCATTTTCCTATATTTATAAAAACTAGTTAAAACAAGGTGTCATTACAATTACTTCCATTACAAACAATTATATGTTCTATATATCAATTTTATTTGTGAAAATGATCCAATCATTAAAGTACTCTATTAATAGGGGAATAATGTTATCTGTAACAATTGAGTTTTGATCAATGAATGCCTTCAGTTGCCCCTATTTCTGTAACAGACATTCTCTACACTATGTGTTATTTGCATTGCACTGTGGAAACAAAGAGGAGGTCATATTATATCTGTATGCTCACCACCTAGAAACTACATTTTGTTGGTTTCTCTGTTTTACGCATTCTGACTACCTCCATAGAATGGAGTGTGAGGGGAACGTACCCAACAAATTAAAGCCATAGGAATAGCTACGAACTTGAAGCAAGAATGCTAAGGCAAAAACCACATGTATAACACTTCCTTTATTATCCTGCTGAGTTCAAAGCACTTCTGTAACTTGATGACACACTAAAGAAAGACTAAACCTTTATAGTAGAATGATTTATAAACCTTTGGGTATATACCCAGTCATGGGATTGCTGGGTCAAATGATATTTCTGGTTCTAGATCCTTGAGGAATCGCCACACTGTCTTCCACAATGGTTGAACTAATTTACATGCCCACCAACAGTGTAAAAGCGTTCCTATTTCTCCACATCCTCTCCAGCATCTATTGTTTCCTGACTTTTTAATGATTGCCATTCTAACTGGCATGAGATGGTATCTCATTGTGGTTTTGATTTGCATTTCTCTAACGACCAGTGATGATGAACTTTTTTTCGTTTGTTTGTTGGCCGCATAAATGTCTGCTTTTGAGAAGTGCCTGTTCATATCTTTGGTCCACTTTTTCATGGGCTTGTTTATCTTTTTCTTGTAAGTTTATTTGAGTTCCTTATAGATTCTGGATATTAGCCCTTTGTCAGATGGATAGATTGCAAAAATTTTCTCCCATTCTGTAGGTTGCCCATTCGCTCTGATGACAGTTTATTTTGCTGTGCAGAAGCTCTTTAGTTTAATTAGATCCCAATTGTCAATTTTGGCTTTTGTTGCCATTGCTTTTGGTGTTGTAGTCCTGAAGTCTTTGCCCATGTCTATGTCTTGAATGGTGTTGCCTAGGTTTTCTTTTAGGGTTTTTATGGTTTTAGGTCTTACATTTAAGTCTTTAATCCATCTTGAGTTAATTTTTGTATAAGGTGTAAGGAAGGGGTCCAGTTTCAGTTTTCTGCATATGGCTAGTCAGTTTTCCCAACATCATTTATGAAATAGGGAATCCTTTCCCCATTGCTTGTTTTTGTCAGGTTTGTAAAAGATCAGATGGTTATAAAAGTTTGATGTTATTTCTGAGGCCTCCGTTCTGTTCCATTGGTCTATATATCTGTTTTGGTGCCATTACCATGCTGTTTTGGTTACTGTAGCCTTGTAGTATAGTTTGAAGTCAGATAGCATGATGCCTCCAGCTTTGTTCTTTTTGCTTAGGGTTGTCTTGGCTATCTGGGCTCTTTTCTGGCTCTGTATGAAATTTAAAGCAGTTTTTTTTTTTTTTTTCTAATTCTGTGAAGAAAGTCAATGGAGATAGCATTGAATCTATGTATGTTTATTGTGGCACTGTTCACAATAGCAAAGACTTGGAACCAATGCAAATGTCCATCAATGACAGAGTGGATTAAGAAAATGTGGCACATATGCACCATGGAATACTATGCAGCCATAAAAAAGGATGAGTTTATGTCCTTTGCAGGGACATGGATGAAGCTGGAAATCATCATTCTCAGCAAACTAACATAGGAACAGAAAACCAAACACCACATGTTCTGACTCATAAGTGGGAGTTGAACAATGAGAACACATGGACACAGGGAGAGGAACTTCACACACTGGGACCTGTCAGGGGTTGGGAGTGCTAGGGGAAGGATAGCATTAGGAGAAATAGCTAATGTAGATGACGGGTTGATAGGTGCTGCAAACCAGCATGGCATGTATATACCTATGTAACAAACCTGCATGTTCTGCACATGTATCCCAGAACTTAAAGTATAATTAAAAAGAGGAAAAAAAAAAGAAAGACTAGACCTTGGATTTGTCTCATCTGTATAAGCAGTATGGTCTAATGTACATTTTCTGAATCTGGGATTCATGAAACAAGACTAACACCCAAGATACCAATAGATGTTCCCGGGGTGGGTGGGGGGGAAAGTTTCATGCTCAATTACACTTGGGAAACACTCATAGAATGCCCTGTTTTTTGGATAAACACAAAGCCTATTAGTAAATTAAAGTCCCTGAGAACTATTGCAATAAAGGCATCTTACATTATTATTTGTAAAACATTAGGACAACTTTTAAGACATAAGAAGATGTAAAGAATGATCAAATAAACATACCTAGCAGCTTACAAAATAAATATTACAAATACAGTCGGCACCTCTGTGTACCCTTCTGTCATCATACCTGTTCCCTCTCTCAGAGGTAATAAAATTCTGAATGTTATACAGATTGTTCATGCTGTTACTAATATCGTTATTACCTTTCCATATATACCTAAACAAAAGGTATACTTTTGTTTGTTTGTTTGTTTTTTGAGTGTCACCCAGGCTGGAATGCAATGGCGTGATCTCGGCTCACTGCAACCTCTGCTTCCCAGGTTCAAGCAATTCTCCTGCCTCAGCCTCCCTAGTAGCTGGGACTACAGGCACCAGCCACCATGCTCTGCTAATTTTTTGTATTTTTAGTAGAGACGGGGTTTCACCGTGATGGCCAGGCTGGTCTCGTATTCCTGACCTCAGGTGATCCGCCCACCTCGGCCTCCCAAAGTGCTGGGATTAACATATACTGTTTTTCACTGTTTAAATTTTACAAAAATGGTATCATGCTCTAGGCATTATTTTGATAATTCTTTTGAGGAGAGGAGCTCAACATTATATTTATGAGATTTTAATGGGTGTAGCTCAAGTTTATTTTCACTGCTGTATAGTACTTAGTTGTACATATATACCACAATTTATTTATCTAGTTTCCTCTTGAGTATTTAGATTTTTTTTTTCAATTACAAATAGTGCTGGTATTGGCATATATACAGACAGAATAACCAAATGTCACAGTATAGAGAGGCCAGAACAGATCACTAATGTGTAGAAATTCCACAGATGATGGAGGTAACTCCTGAAGGTCTGTGATCAAATGTTGCAGGGGCAATTATTTATCCATATGGGAAAAAAATTAAATTAGATCTTTATCTGACACTATAGCCCCAAATCAATTCCAGTTATATTATCATCAGTTCTAGGTACATTGTATATTGACTAAATGTAAAAAGCAAAACAGGCCAGGTATGTTGACTCACACCTGTAATCCCAGCACTTTGGGAGGCCTAGGCGAGTGAATCACTTGAGGTCAGGAGTTCAAGACCAGCCTGCCCAACATGGTGAAACTCCGTCTCTACTAAAAATACAAAAAATAAGTTGACATGGTGGCTGCTGCCTGTTATCCCAGCTACTCAGGAGGCTGAGGCAGGAGAATAGCTTGAACCCCGGAGGCGGAGGTCACAGTGAGCTGAGATCTCGCCACTGCACTCAAGCCTGGGGGACAAGAACAAAACTCTGTCTCAAAAAACACACAAAAAAAGCAAAACATTGAATTTCTAGTGGAGAATATATGACACTACATGAGAGTATGGAGGAATTCCTAAAACAAAACACTGAAAGCGGGTATACTATGAAAAAAGCATTAATAAATTAATCAACTGTTTAATTTATAACTTCTATTCATCAAAAGACACTGTATAAAAGTAAAAAGACACGGCTCAGAATGAGGAAAGATATTTACAAAACACATAACTAATAATGAGTTAAATCAAGAACTTTTTTAAAAATACTTTAAAATTCAAACCAAGATTGCCTAAATTACTTGACCCTTCCTCAGAGGAATACTTGTTGACATCTCATTTTTTAAAAAAAGATTATGTGAGGCACAATTTAGGAAAAATTTATATTATGGCAAAAGCAACAAACTTGGAAAAGATCTTGGTTTAGGCCTCCACCCAGCTCTTTATTCTTCAGCAATGTGACACTAGACAAACAATTTGCTAATCTGAGCCTTGATGTTTCATTTATGACATGGAAACTAGCTCTATCCTGGGTATACAAAACTAAATATCATGGAAATATGGAAACTAAGCTAGCAGTCACAAAGCCATATTAAATTGTCCTTCAACTCCTTGCAGTGACCTCTTAGAAATTCTTTAACTTTACAAACAGTAGCAAGAGATACCTTAGGGGTTAGGTAGAAAAAGAATCAATTCTCGGCAAATTTTGTCTGAAAGATTTTCTATTCTTATGAAAATTTCTTCTCATGGTACCTATTCAATTTCTCACTACCAAATACTACAGTTGTAGATAGCAAAATAAAAGGAACAAAACACCCCTGAGGATGGAACTTAGCTAAACTTTCAAACAAAGTATTGCTGTTTAACTATTTCCTGACATCTACATTTAGGCCACATAGATATGGCCACAATGCTTATGAGAAATAAGTGAGAGTATGAAGCATAAGTAAAGGAAGCAAAAATAATTTTACTAAGATTTTCAACCCCAATACTCCCAATGAACTATGCAAAAGCCATTTCAAATGAGAGACCAATACATTTTTATTCTTGAAGATTAACCCCATTATCCATGGAGATGCCATTCTTAACAAGGGTCTACACAGACTTTCTCTTCTGTCTTGTCATGAAGAGAGAGATTATCAGGCCAGGCGTGGTGGCTCAAGCCTGTAATCCCAGCACTTTGGGAGGCTGAGACGGGTGGATCACGAGGTCAGGAGATCAAGACCATCCTGGCTAACATGGTGAAACCCCGTCTCTACTAAAAAATACAAAAAAAAAAAAAAAAAAAAACTAGCCGGGCGAGGTGGCGGGCACCTGTAGTCCCAGCTACTCGGGAGGCTGAGGCAGGAGAATGGCATGAACCCGGGAGGCGGAGCTTGTAGTGAGCTGAGATCCAGCCACTGCACTCCAGCCTGGGCCACAAGCGAGACTCTGTCTCAAAAAAAAAAAAAAAAAAAAAAAAGAGAGAGAGAGATTATCAATGCTTATGAGAAAAGCTATTTTGTACGCAAAACAAGGGCAAAATCTTCATTTGCATAATGAATTAGTTCTTTTTCAAAACGTAAAGTCTATATTTTACAATATTAAAGCAAAATAGAGAGTATAAAGGAATCGCCTGTAGTTCAGACATTGGGGACCAATTAAAAAATTACAGTAAGAGACAAGTTTAGGATAAGTATTCATAGTTGACTTATTTTAAGTCCACTAGAATTAACTTGGCGACTTCGATTTCCAGCAATATCACAAACTACAAATCTAGAAATGTTTTTGTTTTTAAAAGTGGTGAATAAAATGCACCAAATATTTTAGTAGCAAGAAAGTAAGGAAGCTGCAAAGGTTAAAATGAAGTAAGAATCCTCTAAAGTTATCTATCATTTGTCTAGCTTCTAGAAATATAATAGGAAGAAACAACTTTCAAAGAAATAACAGCTGAGACTTTCCCAGAATTGTTGAAATATACCAATTATCAGATTCAGAGATCCCAACAAATCACAAGAAAAAAAGAATTATACTCCTGTACATAATGATAGTGATACTTAAAAATACAAATGACAAAAAGTTTTCTTCAAACAAGCCAGAGAGAAGACATATTATATTAAAAGAAATAACAATTAGACTGATAGCTGTTACTTTCAACAGCCACAATGTCACCAAACAATAGAATGATTCCTCCAATCAGCTTAAAGAAAATGTAACTGGACCTCTGTATCTGCTGCTTCCACATTGGCGGATTCAACCAACCCTGGATGGAAAATGTAGTTAAGCCTATAATGATTGTAAATGTACTGAACGTGTATAGACTTCTCTTTCTTGTAATTATTTCCTAAACAATGCAGTATAACAACCACATAGCATTTACATTATATCAGCTATTATAAGTAATTCTAGAGATGGTCTAAAGTGTATGGAAGGATGTGTGTAGGTTATATGCAAATACCACAACTTTTATATGAGGACTCAACCATCTTCAGATTTGAATATTGACAGGGAGTCATGGAACCAATGCCTTGTGAATATTGAGGGACAACTGTAACTCTCAATCCAGAATTCTAAATCCAATACATTGTCACTTTAAAACACAGGAAAAAATAGGGACTTTTCTCAGATTTACCAGAAACCAAACCAAACCAAAACAGATTTGTTACCTTTTGCCCTATAGACTCATTAAAGAATATTCTAAATTATTTATTTTAGGCAGAAGAAAAATGATGGAAGGTGTGAAATATGACAGAACGGTTAAAAAAAGATACTTTTAAATAAGTGGGTAGATCTAAATCAGTGATTTTGAACCAAGAGCAATTTCCCCCCTTGGAACATTTGACAATATCTGGAGACATTTCTGCTTGTGGCAGCTGGGGGAGGGGTGTGCTGCTGGCATCCCGTGTGGTAGCCAGGCATACTGCTGAACAGTCACAGTGTATCAGACAGCTCCACACAACAAACAATTACTGCCCAAAATGTCAATAGTGCTGATGCTAAGAAATGCTGATCTAAATTAATACTGTGTACACCAATAACAATAATTTGTCTTATACAGTTAGAACTAAAATGTCATCCACTAAAACATAAAGTATAAGCAGAAAAGATGATGATTAAAGTGTTCTAAGGTGTTTGTCTAATTTGGGAGGAGGGAAAAGGTACTGACTAACTATAGGCTTTGATAAGTTAAGTGACCATATTAAAATATTAAAGACAACTACAAAATAAATACACCTTAGAAGTTATGTTCTCTATCCAAATATAGGGTAATATGGATTGAGAATAGACAGAAAAACAATAAAGAAGAAGCAAGAAAGGAGAAAGAAAACTAAAAAGGTGGAAAAAATGTAAAGGATATGACAGAAATAAATACGAATATCAGTAATCAAAATAACTATAGATAGACTAAAACTCTCCAGTTCAAAGAAAAATCTTCTCAGTCTAGAGTGAGCGCAGTGCCAGACACTTTTAAAAACCAGCTCTCATAAGAAGTCATTCACTATCACAAGAACAGCACCAAGGGGATGGTGGTAAACCATTCGTGAGAAACCATCCCTGTGATCCAATCACCTCCCACCATACCGCACTCTCCAACACTGGGGGTAACAATTTGGATGGGGACACAGATCCAAACCATATCACTCTCCAACTCATTGAGTGAGGCTAATACACCTGTAACATCAAAATAGATAAGAGTAGTACACCAAAGGAAATCACAAGATAACAGTCATAGATAAAAAAGTAACAATTCTAAGCAAAACATTAGGACCCAAATCATTAGCATCCAAATCTGTCAATGTATTAAAAAAAATTTCATGAATAAGTAGAGTTTATCCTAGACATGCGAAGTTGGTTTAATATTAGAAAATCTGATATAATGTACCACATTAATAATTTAAAAGCGGAAAAAACCATGACCTACTCAATAGATGCAGAAAATTTATTTAATAAAATGTAACATGTATTTTTATTTTTATGATTCAAGAAAACAAGAATAGAATAAGATGCTACTAAATGATAAAAAGCTTTTGCAAAAAGTAGGTACAAAAAATCATGTACTTAATGGTAAAATATTAAGAGCTTCAAATCCAATACAAATATGTCCATTCTCACCTCATCAATTCAATGATACACTGAAAAACCTAGACAAGAAAAAGTAAAGAATAAAAAAGTAAAGATCAGAAAGAAAAAATCTGGTATTATTGGTAGATGATGTGATTTTCTAATTGAAAAAATCAAAAGAATTTCCATATAAATTATGAAAATTAATAAGAAAGTTTATTAGTTTAGTGAATTTTCTGGATATAAAGTCAAAGTTAATTGCATTTCTATACACCAGCAACAAACTATACAAAATACATATGTATATTTAGATATGTATATATGTGTATATGTATGCATATGTACAGATATAATTTGTAAATATAAAATGTATATATAATTTTCTGAAGTGTTGTTCACTACAGCAACAAAAATAACATACCTAGGAATAAATCTTCAAAATGTACATAAGACTTTTATGAAGTAAATTATAAAATGTTACCGAAATACATTAAATGAGATCTTTATAAATTAAAAGAGATATCACATTTATGGATAGAAAGACTCAGTAATGAAAAACATGTCAATTTCCCCAGTTGACTTAGAGATTTTGTATAATTTCAATTGAAATCCTATAGAACTTTTTTATTGAGTTAATCAGGACAATTTTAAAATAGAGAAACACGAAGAACCAAGAATCGCCAAAACACTCCTGAAGAAACACAAGCTGAGGAGACTGCATCTACCAGATAGAAAGACGTTTTACATGGCTATAATAAAAATAATATAATGTTCATTAAAAAAGAGACAAAAGACCAATGGAACAGATTAGAGAATCCAGAAATAGAACCATAATAATATAGATAAATCTGCTTTACGAAAGAGCAGGCAGGGCAAATCAGTGAGTATGAACTCTAAGATATGGCACTGGGACAATTAGAGCTCCATAAGGAAAAAGATTAGTGAAATTGTATCTTCATCTCACACAATTTACAGAAGTTCATTGCAAGCATTATACTAGTAAAATTATAAAACTTTAAGAAGACATTGTAGAAGAATAAATGTATGCTTTTGGTTAAGGAAGGATTTCTTAAAGAGCATACAAAATGTGTAAGCCATAAGAAAAAAAGTTTAAGTGAAATTAAATGAAGAGAAAGACCTTTGTTCTTTAAAGGATGCTATGATGAAAGTGAAATTACCAGCTACAAATTGGGATAACTTATTTGCCACACATATAATGGACTAAGAATGGTAATCAAAATATTGTAAAAACTCCTAAAAATCAATTTTAAAAAATCAAACAATCCAGTAGAAAAATGCACGAAGAACTTAGACATTTTGAGGAAGAAAAAGCAATGATGACCACTGAATATATAAAAGTATGCGCAACCTCATTTATCACTAATGTCAGATTACATTGTATCAATGTAGTTAGGCTGGGAGCTCTTTTTCCCAGAGTCACTGTCCTTATAATTGGTTAGAGTTGATAAAACATAGTAATTTGCACTGTATTTGGAAGGTGGATGTGAAATAATGGTTATAACTCTCTGAAGGTCTTAGTGACGAAGAAACGCAAAGGTACCCCACAGGTTATAGTTTAACCAAGAGCTGTGACTAACTCTTCTTCACTACTGGCCCAGTAGTCAATGGCCCATGCCCCTCAACCAAATGCTTGGCTGTGGAGCCACCAGACAGTTTCTGCACAGAAGCAAGAGTTTCCTCTGCACCTCTTCACAAACTTCCTCTTTATGGTCCTACTTTCTCAGCAGGATGTGCTTGATTTATCAATCGCCCTGCAAGCTTTAGCTTGCCCCTCATGCCAGTGCTGCAGGAAGCTGGTTAGGGACTAGCCATCTCTGACCCCTCAACTCCTTCTAGTCTTTCATGTCCCTGGTTCCTCCCACATTCATGTAAGCTCTAATTGCAATGATAAATTCTTTATCTTGTAATAGTTATTACGACTGTGCTTCCCGGACTAGACTCTGATTGATACATCAAACAACACAACAGTGCTATTGGTATAACTTCCTCCACCTCCTTCTGGTCTTTGTTCAAATGCCCACCTGACCACTCTTTTGAAGTTCAGTCCCACCCCAGCACCAGCACTACCTAGTCCCGCTCTGTTTTAATTTTCTCTTTAGTACTTACCAGATACTACAATACTAAATAACTTTCATATATATTTTATTTGCTGTGAGTATTCTCCACTAGAATGTAAGTTCTATGAAGGCAAGGGCTTTGGATTTTGTTTTGTTTTTGTTTATTTTGTCTGTTTTATTCACTGATACGTCTCTATCAAGCACTTAATATTTGTTAGGTAAAAAAAGATGGGATTTAATTTTGCATACATTAGATTGGAAAAATAACTAAAAAGTCAGAACATGCCAAAAATTCACAAGGATGTAGAGCAAAGGGCATGTTTATACATTTATACTACAATCACTCTAAGGAAAACTTGGCATTACCTAAAAATTTAACTATGTATATATCCTACTACACGGGGGTCCTCAACCTCCAGGGGCCACAGACTGATACGAGTCTGTGGCCTGTTAGGAACTGAGCCGCACAGCAAGAGGTGAGTGGCAAGCAAGCGAGCAAAGCTTCATCTGTACTTAGCCGCTCCCCATGGCTTGCATTACTGTGTGAGCTCCACCTCTTGTCAGATCAGTGATTCTATTAGATCCTCATAGAAGCGCGAACACTATGGTGAACTGCACATGTGAGGGATCTTGGTTGTGCTCTCCTTATGAGAATCTAACTAATGCCTAATGATCTGTCACTATTTCGCATCGCTCCCAGATGGGACCATCTAGATGCAGGAAAACAAGCTCAGGGCTCCCACTGATTCTACATTATGGTAAGTTGTATAATTATTTCATTACCCATTACAATGCAATAATAATAGAAATAAAGTGCACAATAAATGTATTGTGCTTGAATCATCCCAAAACCATCCCCTCTACAACCCCTGGTCTATGAAAAAATTGTCTTCCACGAAACGAGTCCCTGGTGCCAGAAAGGTTGGGGACCACTGCTACAACACAGAAATTCCACTTCTAACTCCTCACTGAAGGGAGAAAGGATAAGCTGTGCCATAGTTGTAAAACAGGAATCTATACAGCAGTGAAAATGAATGAATTAGATTTGTACACCAACATGTAATTAATCTCTTAAGTATGAAGTTGAGCAAAGAGGTATTCATAGCATAGAGCATTATTCCATTAACATAAAGCTCAAAAGTATGAAAAACTAAACTTTGTATTTCTAGCGAGACATACAGATGTGGTAAAACTATTTAAAGAAAGGAAAAAATGATAGATACAAAATTCAGTCTAGTGACTGCCTCTGGGGCAGGGAGAGGGATGAAATTGAGGAGGAGTACCTGGAATTTTTCAGGAGATTATTAATGTTCTATTTATTGAGCAGGATGGCATTTTAGTTTTATTTTGATGTATTTAATATTTTACCTAAATTTTTATTTACTTTTTATTTTGATTTGTAAATTTCTATATATTCATAGTGTACAAGTGCAATTTTGCTACATCGATGTATTACATTGCAGTGAAGGCAGGACCTTTGGCGCGCCTATCACTACAGTGATGCACATTGTACCCACCAAGTGACCACCCATCATTCACCCCCTTAAAATTTTATTTTAAAACTTTGCCAAAGAGATGATACACTGTCCAGAAATATTAAAACTTTGTCATGAATTAGTATAAAATTGAATCCTAGTTTTTATGCCTTTTATTCACCCTTAAGATAGTACTTGAACTGACAAATACTTCTTAAATTCTTCCAAAATTATATATTTGAAGTTTTGGCCTAGACTTTTGGACTGCAAGAAACAGAAGTCCTCTCAAGCCAGCTTAAACAAAAGTAGAAATGAATTTTAAGGAATATACTGTATGTCTCACAGACCCCAAGGATAAGAATGTAGCCAAGCCTGGAATCAGGAATGGAAAGAGGTCGTGACAGTTTCTCTGTTTCTGCTTCTTTCCTCAATTGGTCTCATTCCTTCCTCTTTTCACAGTGGCTTTCCTTGCTATTCCATCCACATTGCAAAACCATACTCCCTGGCAGCTATGGTTTATTTGTTAGAGTTCCAGTGTGAGACAGTGATTAATTAGTTCCAAACCCCAAATTAAAAATTTCAGAAAAGAGAATCTGATCACCCCAGCTTGAGTTGGGTGTTATATTGGGCCAGTTGGCTATAACAACAGGGTCTGGTTCATAGAGCACAAACATGGCTTCCACGAGCACTGCAGTTTTAGTGAAAGTTCAAGGTAAAGGGAGTTATAGTGAACTGCAAAGACTGCTACTACAACTGGACAAAATGTAAGCCATAAATGGGGGGATCATCAATTTTCACATTTAATCTTCTAAGTATTTCTGCCTTGTTTATCAAGCAATCTTACTGGCATTTATAAAATCTATTCCAAAAGAGTCTTCCATATCTTGAGTAGTCATCACAGACTTTGAAAAACCACTTTGAGTAAGCACAGTGGCTCATGCCTGTAATCCCAGTGTTTTGGAAGGCTGAGGTGGGAGGACTACTTGAAGCCGGGAGTTCAAGACCAGCCTGGGTGGTATAGCAAGACCCTGTTTCTATGAAAAAATTAAAAATTAGCCTGGGTGTCTATTAGAGTCCAGGAGCTTGAGGTTAAAGTGAGCTGTGATCATACCATTGCACTCTGGGCTGAGTAAGAGAGCAATAAGTGGTCTCTAAAACAAAAGAAAAAGAAAAATCACTTTATTAAAGATGCAGGATTTCATTACAGGTATTTTGAAAATTTACTTCTGATAAAAATATAAATCTATAGGTTCAATAACACTAGGGGAATGTCCTTTCCTCACCCTCAATCCATATTTTGAATTAAAACTACCATCCTCCTACAAGAATTTACATCCTTGGCCACAGTGTTTGGGCCACAGATAGTCACATGACCCAAGCCAGGCTATTAAGAGCCTTTTCATGAGATTTTTTTTCAAATTGGAGCTGGGAATAAAGAGTTCTTTCCTTTCTTTTTTTTTTTTTTTTTTTCAGGGCAATCAACTCAACCATTTAATGTAGTGCATAGAAAAGGAACTTAAACAAAATATCCATGCCAGGTACTGTTCTAGACACCAGGGTATAGCACTAAACAGGCAGACAAACTCCCTGCCCTCATGGTGCTTACATTTATATAAATGGAATACATACATTTTATATATATGGTATGAGAGAGTGATCAAGACAAAGGGATAAAGAGTAATAGAATGGGTGCTATTTTAGACACTTAGTGGTGAGAGTTCTTTCCTTTCTAGTCACAGAGCTGTTAACGAGTGAATCCGAACTGTGCCATATGTGATGTGATATAATATTTTAAGTTTGACTATGATATGTTAAAAATACACATTATAATGATTACAGTAATCACTAAAATGGCAAAACAAAGAGGTATGGCTAATAATCTTTCAGTGGACTAATAAGCCAAAAGTGACCATAAAAATAGAATGCTAACAACTACTCAATCCAAAAGCAGGAAGAAAAGAGAAAGAGGGAACAAAACCCACAAGACTAAAATAAGACAAACTGCTGGATGACAGATTTGAATCCAATCATATTAGTATTTATATTAAATGTAGATGGTCTCTCCAAAATGGAACTATGAGGATGGTTGAACAATCCTGTGAATATACTAGAACACATTACATTGTACACTTTAAATGGGTTAGCTATATTGTATGCCAATCATATCTAAATAAAGCTGTTTTTAAAATGTAGATGGTCTAAACAAACACCCTCATAAAAAAGGCAGCAACACAAGAGCAATGGCCAACCTAATTTTTAAAAGCACTTACAATATCCTATCTATAAGAAATCTACTCTAAAAATAAAGATACAGGTAGGACAAAAGTAATAGTTTTTAAAAAGGTATTCCAGAAGAACACTAGAGTAACTTTATTAACATCATATAAAATATTACTCAGAACAAGTAACTTTACCAGAAATAAAGGGCATTCAATTATAATGAAAGAATCAATTCATTAAGACAACCTAACAATTCTAAATGCATATCCTTCTAATAATAGAGCTTCAAAATATATTGAGCAAAAACTAACAGAACTGCAAAAAGAAATAGAAGAATTTATAATTATACATGAAAATTTTAATACCCTTCTCTTAATAATTGATAGAACAAGAAGACATAAAGTCAGTAATTAACTTGGAAAACTTGAGCAGGAAAGGGGAGGAAGATGGCAGATAGGAGGCAGGGCTAACTTGCAACTCTTGCTTGGACACACAGAACAGCTTATGGAGACTCACATGTGAACGTTTTCTCCAAGAACCAGTGTGGGAACATACCAGGACAACCAAAAGAATTCACACATCTCACACATCCTTTGAAAGAAGCAGCACACCACTGCAAATTCTGTGAGATGTGAAAAACTGTGAGTTCCCAAAGTGTAGGGGAAAAAATCTGCCTCTGAACACACATCCGCACCATGGACACTGAAAGCCAGGTCACAGAAGAAGGATTTAACCTTACCTAGAGCTGAAACAAATTTGGGGAGTCAGCAAAATGTAAAAGTGGAAGCAGCAGTCGGAAGAGCCTTGTAGGCACTCCCAGTCCCCAACTCAAGCCCAGGGAAGCCATCCCTGACTATATCTAACAGGGGCCCTCGGGGAAGGCAGCCAGTGGAATTAGGGAGGGGTCATGGGGTAAAAGAAGCTTCCAACTGAATTTTGTAATAATTTCAACTGGGAACAAGCTTTCTTGAGCAGAATTCGGGGAGCGAACAGGAACTGCTGCAGATATAAGCACAGGAGCTGCCACCGACATTAGGCAGACAGGGAGGGACAAGGCCTGAAAACAGTGCTTGCTTTCTCAGTGGGGAAGCTTTAGGCCTGGGGCAAGGTCTGAGTTCCATGTGCAGACTGACTGGATCTAAACTTGGTGCTATTAGTGGGGTACTGTGGGAATGAGACTGGCCTTACCAACTGTGCGGGAACTGGCTGAGGCCTTTCACTACCAGCTATCCCCTTCTTCCGTTGCAAACTGTATGGCACGGCAGAGGCAGCCATAATCCCCTCTGGAACATAACCCTATTGGCCTGAGAACCATCCTCGCATCTCTCACAGTAGCCGTGACAAACCCTGCCCAAGGAGGGTCTGAGCTCAGGCCTGTCTAAACCTTCCCCTACCTGGTAGCATTTCTCTACCTGCCCTGGTAGCTGAACACAAAAGACATAAGCTCTTTGGAGCATTATGGTCCTGCTCATCACCAGACAAACCAGAATACCTACCTGGCTAACTTAGGGCAAACTTATGTCCCCCATCTACTACTGTAGCTGGTGTTCTCTTGAAAGCATCACCTCCAGGCAGGAGGCCAACCAATTGAGGCCATTACAGCAATGCATGACAGAGTAACCCTGCTCCCAGGAAGGAGAAAACAACAGCTAATACCACTGCCTGGCACATCCTGGTTACCCAGAGGTCCTTAGTCTGCCCACATGACAACTTCACTGTTAGCATAACCAGCATTCAAGAAAGCCAGAATGCTGAACAAAACTACAATGAAGGACTCTCACAGAGTCTACTTCATTCCCCTGCCAACTCCACCAAACCCAGTGCTGGTATCCACAGGTGGGAAACCTGAAGACAAATCGTATCACATGACTCTTTTCAGACATTCCCCAGCACAAGCCCAGAACCTGGTAGCTCCACTGGATGGCTAGACCCAGAAGAGCAACAACAATCACTGCAGTCTGGTTCTCAGGAAGCCCCATCCCTAGGAGAAAGGGGAGGGAACCACATCAAGGGATCACATCATAGGACAAAAGAATCTGAACAGCAGCTGTTGAGTTCCAGATCTTTCCACTGAAATAGTCCACCCCAATGAGAAGGAACCAGAAAAGCAATTCTGGTAACAGGGTTCTATAACACCCCTAAAAGATCACACTAGCTCCCCAGAAATGGATCCAAACCAAGAAGAAAGCTCTGAATTGCCAGAAAAAGAATTTAGAAGGTTGATTATTAAGCTACGCAAGGAGATACCAGAGAAAGGTAAAAAACAACTTAAGGAAATTTTTTAAAAAACAGGATATGGATGAAAAATTCTCCAGAGAAATAGATATATTAAATAAAAACTAATCACAACTTTGGGAAATCAAAGACACACTTAGGGAAATACAAAATGCTCTGGAAAGTTTTAACAGTAGAGTAGAACAAGTAGAAGAAAGAACTTCAGAGCTTGAAGACCTGGCTTTCAAATTAACCCAATCAGACAAAGACAAAAAAAAAAAAAAAAAATCTAAAAAAATGAACAAAGCCTCCAAGAAATTTGGGATTCTATTAAATGGCCAAACCTAAGAATAACTGGTGTTCCTGAGGAAGAAGGGGAATCTAAAAGTTTGAAAAACTTACTTGAAGGAATAATTGAGGAAATTTTCCTTGGCCTTCCTAGAGATTTGGACATCCAAATACAAGAAGCTCAAATACCACCTGGGAAATTCACAGAAAGATACTCACCTAGGCACTTAGTCATTAGGTTATCTAACGTCAAGCTGTGAGACAAAAGCATCTGCTAACCTATAAAGTAAAACTTGTCAGATTAACAACAAATTTCTCAGCAGAAACCTTACAAGCCAGAAAGGATTAGGGTCCTATCTTTAGCCTCCTTAAACAAAATGATAGTGAGCCAAGAATTTTGCATCCAGGAAAACTAAGACTCATCAATGAAGGAGATAAAGTCTTTTTCAGACAAGCAAATGCTGAGAGAATTCACCACTACCAAGCCAGCACTACAAGAAATGCTAAAAGGAGTTCTAAATCTTAAAACAAATCCTCGAAATACACCAAAATAGAACCTCCTTAATGCATAAACCTCATAGGGCCTATAAAACAATAACACAATGAAAAAAAAAACAAGGTATTTAGACAAACACTAATATGATGAATAGAACTGTACCTCACATCTCAATACCCACTTTGAATGTAAATGGCCTAAATGCTCCACTTAAAAGATACAGCATGGCAGAATGGATAAAAATCCACCAACCAAGTATCTGCTGGATTCAAGAGACACTCCTATCACATAAAGACTCACATAAACTTAAGGTAAGGGGATGGAAAAAGATATTCTACATAAATGGAAACCAAAAGCAAGCAGGGGTAGCTATTCTTATATCAGACAAAATAGACTTTAAAGCAACAGCAGTTAAAAAAGACAAAGAGGGGCATTATATAATGATAAAAGGATCAGTCCAACAGGAATATCACAATCCTAAATAAAAATGCAACTAACACTGGAGCTCCCAGATTTATAAAACAATTATTACTATATCTAAGAAATGAGATAGACAGCAACACAATAATAGTGGAGAACTTCAATATTCCAGTGACAGCAGTAGAGAGGTCGTCAAAACAGAAAGTCAATAAAGGAACAATGGGCTTAAACTGTACCCTAGAACAAATGGCCTTAACAGATATTTACAGAACATTCTACCCAACAACTGCAGAATATATATTCTAATCAACAGTGCATGGAACGTTCTCCAAGATAGACCATATGATAGGCCATAAAACAAGCCTCAATAAATTTAAGAAAATCAAAATTATATCAAGTATCCTCTCAGACCACAGTGGAACAAAACTGGAAATTAACTCCAAAAGGAACTCTCAAAACCATACAAATACATGGGAATTAAATAACCTGCTCTTGAATGATCTTTGGGTCAACTATGAAACCAACATGGAAATTTAAAAATTCTTTGAACTGAACAATAATGGTGACACAACTTATCAAAATCTCTGGGATACAGCAAAAGTAGTGCTAAGAGGAAAGTTCATAGCATTACATGCCTACATCAAAAAGTCTGAAAGAGTACAAATAAACAATCTAAGGTCACACCTCAAGGAACTAGAGAAACAAGAACAATACAAACCCAAACTCAACATATACACTATGGAATACTACTCAGCCATAAAAAGGAATGAAATAATGGCATTCACAGTAACCTGGATAGAATTGGAGACCATTATTCTAAGTGAAGTAACTCAGGAATGAAAAACCAAATATCATATGTTCTCACATATAAGTGGTAGCTAAGCTATAAGGGCACAAAGGCATAAGAATGATATAATAAACTTCGAGACTCAAGGGGAAGGATGAGAGGGCATTGCGGGATAAAAGACTACACGCTGGGTACAGTGTACACTGCTTGGGTGATGGGTGTACCAAAATCTCAGAAATCACTACTAAATAGCTTGTCCATGTAACCAAAAGCCACCTCTTCTCCCAAAACTACTGAAATAATTTTTTTAATTGAAAGACATCACTAAGCAATTAGACTTAATTGACATTTTTAGGACACATCACCTAAATATAACAAAATGCACATTATTTTCAAGTGCACATGGGACATTTACCAGATAAATAATAAGCTGTGCCATAAAACAAATCTTGATAAATTTAAAAGAAATGAAATTACACAATATGTTCTCTGATGAACATAAAGTAATTATATTAGAAATCAATAACAAAAATCTAGAAAATTCCCCCAAATATTTAGATATTAAACAACACACTTCTAAATAATTCATGGAACAAAGAAAAACTACAAGAGAATTTGGGAAATATTTTGAACTGAATGGAAAGGAAAACATGGTATCTCAAAATTTATGGGATGCACCTAAAGTACGCTTAGAGGGAAATTTATAACTTTAAATGCTTATGTTAGAAAAGAAAAAATGATCTATAATTAATCATCTAAAGTTTCATTTTGAAAAGATGGAAAAAAGCACATTAAACAAAAGTAAATATAATAAGTAATAGAATACAGATAAATGTGGATATCAATGTAATAGAAAACCAAAAATTAAGAAAATCGCAAAGTCAAATTGTTTTCTGACAAAAATTAATGAAATTGATAAAATGCTGAGAAGACTAATTAAGATAAAAAACAGATAAAACAAAATTACCAATAGCTGAAAGGTAAGTGGAGATATCGCTGGAGATTCTACAGATAGTAAGAGAATAAAAAGACTATATTATAATCAACTTCATGCAAATAAGTTCTAAATTTCTTAGATAACAAGGAACTTACCAAATTATTAAATAAAAATGGACTTGTTCCTCAAAAGATAAACTTACCAAAAGCAAAACCAAAAGAAATAGAGTATTTAAATAGTCCTATATATGTTACAGAAATTGAGTTTGTAAATATAAATCTTCCCACAGAGAAAACATTGGGCCCAGATAGCTTCACTGATGAATTCTACCAAACATTTAAGGTAGAAATAATATCAATTCTACACACTTGCAAAATATGGAGGACAAATATATGAGGACACCATGACCCTGATACTAAAACTTCACAAGGATACAGCACAAAAAAGGAAATAAAATTTCTTGACAAATATCCAATATTTTTTATGAATGTAGATACAAAATATTAGTAAGGTGGTGAAAATGTTGAGTAACTGAAACTCTGTTACCTTGCTAGTGACAGTGTAAAGTGATACAACCACTTGAAAAACTCTTTGACAGTTTCTTTTAAAGTTAAGCATAGGTTTAACCTATGATACAGTAATTACATTCCTAGTTATATACTCTAGATAAATGAAACTACATACCCACAAAAATATTTGTGCAAAAATCTTTATAGCACTCATATTTATAATATCCCCAAAATAGAAACAGCTCAAATATTCATGAATAGGATAATGGATGAGCAAATTGTATATTTATATTATAAACTGTAGTTGTTAATTTAAAAAACACTACTGATACACATGAAAGCATGGATGGATCTCAAAATCATTATGCTAAATGAAAGAACCCAGACACAAAAGAGAATATACTTCATGATTTCATTGAAATTAAATTCAAGAACATTATCTATGATAAAGGAAGTCAGAACAGTGGTTATATCTGGGGTAGAGGGAACTGGAGATATGAGGAAACCTTAAGATGTTTATTGCATGGATGTAAATATGTCTCAAAACTCTCATAGAACTACACACTTAAAATCTGTGCATTGGTTGTATATAAATTATACTTCGTTGAAACATGACATTAAGAAAAGAGAAAAAAACACAAGGGACTTCCACTAATTAACAGTCCCTTCATTCTCTTCTCTTGACATAGTTTTCATTAGAGAGCAAATCTATTCACAGCCTCTACTGCCACATCTATTCCCAAATGGACTTCCCTGAACATCATTATTTATCTGCCAAGTACACCAACATTTTCCCTTTCTCTCAAGCTTGAAACATTATACTCAAACATCTGCAGACACAGAGATTGAGTGAAAAAAGACAGTCACAACTCTTTCAAATCCTCCCTTTTCCAATGTTCTTAGCATTTAACTTCTTTCCTCTCTCCTGTCATCTTTCTTGCTCAAGTCTATTCACCTCAAACTTGGTTTATTGTAAGAATTTCCTGACTCAATCTCTTTCACTCTAATCTGTCTCACAAACCCACTGCTATCAGATTAATTTTCCTGATATATACTCAAAATCTTTAGTAGGTGCCCGTTCCTTAGAATGGAACTCAAGACTCATAATTTGGCCAACTCAGCTCTATCCACTGATGTGCTGATCGATGTTAAACAGCTGGGAAAGGGGCCTGTTTCTCTGGTGTACATGCACCCACCATGACTAATTTTAAGCTACCAATGGCTTAACAACTGACTCACAAAACTCTTAGAAATTTAACAATCAGCTCTCTCATGAGCCAGTATGACATGACTCCAGTATTCCATTGTCTCTACCTGTTGGAATTGCAATAATATCTTCTTTTCTAGCTAAGCTGTTCTGCTGATTACCCTGACAAGTTCACAAATATTATATAAAACATACTCACACTAAAACAAAATTTATTGTTTATCTAAAGTTAAATTTAATAAAGTGTCCTGTATTTTATCTGGCAATTCTAACCTGGATTGTCTTTTCCCCTCCCATAGTTTAAATATTTTCTCACTTGTCCCTAGAGTCACTCACACCCTTTATAACATTCCTTAGCACATTAAAAAATACCACTATTAAACTATCCAAGCTATATAAGAACCACAATGTATAAACACCCCCAAGAAAATTAAAATAACAGTCTCTTTGGAGTTATGTTATAAAATGAAATGAGGATGGATCCAATTCAATGATGGATTCCTACAAAGTTATAAAAAATCAAATTAAAGAAAGAGAATCAAATTCCCTTAAAGATTTCATGAACTTAACAAATTCATTCTGAAATTTACACAAAATAATCAAATTGCAGAAAGTAATCAATTTAGTACCACTTAACATGAAAAACAATATGGGTCGGGGGCAGGTAATACAAGGAAGAAAACAGCACCTTTCCCTTCACCTTCCTTAGGCTTATGGCTGAGGTTCCTATAGAAAAATATAAATTAACAAGAGAAAGCATACAAATTTATTTAATAAGTTTTATGTGACATAAAAGCCTTCACAAGAAAATGAACACCTGAAGAAATGGATAAATCTGTGTATCTTTAAGCTAGGTTTGATGAAGAGCAGGAAAAATGTGGAGAAAAATGGTAGGGCAAAAAGGGTATGAACTAATGGTAATGAACTGGGGAAATGTTTGCAAGGCCTATTTCTTCAGATTCTTGTCTGTGAACCCTAAACAACCAAATCTCACGTGAACACAGAATAAGAACTCACTCATTATCTTGAAGACAGCACCAAGTCACTCAGGAGGGATCTTTAGAGATAAGGATACTTTTTCCTCCAAGTCTAAAGAGGGCGCCTCTCAATGAGGGTCTTAGGACCTGCTGCAGGGGAAGGTCAGATGATCCTTCCCAGATTTTATGACCTGCTTTGGGGAAGAAGGGCTGGGAAAGGTGAGCATGACCTTCCTGTTTCAGTCATTTTCTCAAGTTATTTCAGCTTAAAATATTCTAGGGTATTGTTTTTCTGAATCCTATCAGAGGGTTTTGTTTTTTTTTTTTTTTTTTAATAAAATATCAAGATTTATTATAAACTTCTTGGAACTAAGAAAATGTGTTACACATTTATTAAAATAGTTGTAGACAAATAGGCCAATGGGACAAGATGTACAGCCCAGACACAGACCCACATTTACATAGAAACTTAATATCCACAGGTCTTACCTACAGATCTGATTAAAATGTAGACTCTGATTCATTAGGTCTGGGATAAGTCTAGGATTCTGCAATTCTTACAAGCCTTCAGGTGATGCTGATGCCCTGGTCTGTCACCCACACTTTGAGAGCTAGGTTAATCTGGGATATTAACCATGGTGAGGAGATGTAAATAAATAAGGAAGTTCTAAGTAGGCCAATCAGAATTTTATCAGCAGAGGGAAATGTTTCTCCTCACTGAGTTCCTTGGCCCATGAAATAGGAACTTCTACCAGTCATTCTACACTCTCAAAGAAATAAAGGGTGATTCTTACACACTCTACACCCCTCAACCAACCCTTTCCATAGGACACTGCAGTGATTTCCATACATCCTCTGAAAGCTAGGCAGAGGCTCCCAAACCTCAACTCTTACCCTCTGTGTACCTGCAGCCCCAATACCATGTGGAAGCCACTAGGGCTTGGGGCTTCCACCCTCTGAAGGAATGGACCAAGCTGTATCTTGGTCCCTTTTAGCCACAGCTGGAGTTGGAGTGGCTAGGATACAGAGTGCCATATCGTGAGGCTGCAGAGACCAGCGGGGCCCTGCACCTGGTGCACAAAATCATGTTTCCCTATTGGGCCTCCAGGCCTGTGATGGAAGGGGCTGCCTTGAAGGTCTCTGAAATGCCCTGGAGGCATTTCCCGGTTGTCTTGGTTATTAACATTTGGCTCCTCTTTACTTATGCAAATATCTGCAGCCTTGAATTCCTCTTAAGAAAATGTGTTTCTCGGTAGGCCAAGGTGGGTGGATCACGAGGTCAGGAGAGAAAGACCATCCTGGCTAACACAGTGAAACCCCATCTCTACTAAAAATACAAAAAATTAGCTGGGCATGGTGGCAGGTGCCTATAATTCCAGCTACTCAGGAGGCTGAGGCAGGAGAATGGTGTGAACCTGGGAGGTGGAGCTTGCAGTGAGCTGAGATCGCACCACTGCACTTCAGCCTGGGCAACAGAGCGAGACTCTGTCTCAAAAAAAAAAAAAAAAATGTGTTTTTCTTTTCTACCACATGGTCAGTCTGAAGATTTTGCAAATGTTTATGCTCTGCTTCCCTTTTAAATATGAGTTCCAGTTTCAGATCCTCTCTTTGTGCACATACATGAGCATATGCTGTTAGAAGCAGCCAGGCCACATCTTGAATGCTTTGCTGCTTAGAAATGTCTTCCACCAGAAAGACACTGTGGTGATTCCTCAAGGATCTAGAGCTGGAAATATCATTTGACCCAGTCATTCCATTACTGGGTATACACCCAAAGGATTATAAATCATGCTACTATAAAGACACATGCACATGTATGTTTATTGCAGCACTATTCACAATAGCAAAGACTTGGAACCAACCCAAATGTCCATCAGTGATAGACTGGATTAAGAAAATGTGGCACATATACACCATGGAATACTATGCAGCCATAAAAAAGGATGAACTCATGTTCTTTGCAGGGACATGGATGAAGCTAGAAACCATCATTCTCAGCAAACTATCACAAGGACAGAAAATCAAACACTGCGTGTTCTCACTCATAGGTGTGACTGAACAATGAGAACACTGGGACACAGGGCGGGCAACATCACACACCGGGACCTGTCATGGGGTGGGGGGCTGGGGGAGGGACAGCATTGGGAGAAATACCTAAATGTAAATGATGAGTTGATGGGTCCAGCAAGCCAACATGGCACATGTATACCTATGTATGAAACCTGCACATTCTGCACATGTGCCCTAGCACTTAAAGTATAATTTAAAAGAAAAGAAAAGAAAAGAAATGTCTTCTACCAGATACCCTAAATCATCTCACTCAAGTTCAAAGTTCCACAGATCCCTAGAGCAGGGGCACAATGCTGCCAGCTCTTTGCTAAAGCACAGTAAGTGTGACCTTTGCTCCAGTTCCTAATAAGTTCCTCATCTCCATCTGATACTTCCTTAGCCTGGACTTCACTGTCCATATCACTATCAGCATTTTGGTCACTACCATTCAACAAGTCTCTAGAAAGTTCCAACCTTTCCTTCATCTTTCTGTCTTCTTCTGAGACCTCCAAACTGTTCCAAATATGCCCGTTACCCAGTTTTAAAGCTGCTTCCACATTTTCAGGTATCTTTATAGTCATGCCCCAGTTCTCTGGTACCGATTTTCTGTATTAGTCCATTCTCACACGGCTATAAAGATGCACCTAAGACTGGGTCATTTATAAAGAAAAGAGGTTTAGTTGGCTGTATAGGAAGCACGGCTTGGGAGGCCTCAGGAAACTTACAATCATGGCAGAAGTCAAAGGTGAAGCCAGCACATCCTACATGGCTGGAGCAGGAGGAAAAGAGACAGAGTGAGGGGGGAAATGCTATGCACTTTTAAACAACCAGATCTGTGAGAACTCACTCACTATCTTGAGAACAGCAAGGGGGAAATCCACCCCCATGATTCAATTATCTCCCGCCAGGTCTCTTCCCAAATATTGGGAATTACTACTTGACATGAGATTTGGGTGAGGATGCACAGTCAAACTATATCACCTATAGATAGAAATGAGAATAAAATAGGGAAAGAAAGATACAGGTTTCTGAAAGGAATGAGTTAGGTAATGACTGAGATGTACTTCCCATGGGAGAAGGGAGCAGAAAGAGGATGCTCAGGTGTGAGGACAGGTGTCTCCGAGCAGGTGAAAGCAGTGGGACATCAGGCCACTCATGGACAAAGACCATTGCCCAATGTCTCCACCCAGATATGTCACTGCTGTGTCTTATAGAAAGGGTTGAGTGAAGGGGGTAGAGTGTGGAAGAAGCACCCTTTACTTCTTTGAGAGGGCAGAATTGGTAGACGTTCCTATTTCGTGGACCAAGGAACTCAGTGAGGAGAAACATTTCCCTCTACTGATAAAATTCTGATTGGCCTACTTAGAACTTCCTTATTTGTTTATGTCTCCCCGCCATGACTGATCTCCTGGATTAACCTGCCTACTCAAAGTGTGGGTGGCAGACCAGGGCATTAGCATCACTTGAAGCTTGTTAAAAATGCAGAATCCTAGACCTACCTCAGACTTAGTGTTTTAGTTTGTTTTGTGCTGTTATAATGGAATACCTGAGACTGGGTAATTTTTAAAGAACTAAGATTTATTTCTTACAAGTCTGGAGGTTAAGAAGACCAAGATTGAGGGGCCAACATCTCACATGGGCCTTTATGTTGTATCATTCCATGACAGAAGGCAGAAGGGCAACAGAGGGTGAGAGAGAAAGCAAGAGATCATACTTGCAGTCTCAAGCCCTTTTATAACCGGCATTAGTCAATCCATGAAGGTAGACTCCTCATGACCTAAACACCTCCCATTAGTCCTTTTCTCCCAACACTATTGCTTTGGGGAATAAGTTTCCAGCACAGGCTTTTTTGGGGACACATTCAATCCGTAACACCTAGTAAATCAGAATCTGAATTTTAGTCAGATTCCTGGGTAGGTTCTATACATATCATAGTTTGAGCAGTGTTCTCTAGGAGATTCTCAGACCGAGTCAATTTTCTTGGCATATACTGCTTAATTTGTTCCGTTAGTGAAATTCCTCTAGACAGCTACTGTCCAAAAGGGAAGCCACTAGCCACTTATTGCTATTAAACATTTGAGATGTCCTGTCAGTGTAAAACATATACTGGATTTCAAAGACTTAATAAACAAAAGCAAATGCAAAATATATTATTTTTTATATTATATTTTGAAATAATACTTTAGCGATACCAGGTTAATTAAAATACATTATTAAAATTAATGTCATCTGTTTCCTTTTACTTTTTTATTGTGGCTTCTAGAAATTTAAAAATTATATATGTGTCCTCCATTTGTGGCTCAAATTATATTTCTACTGGCCAGCACTGCTCTAGATCCTGGTCTCTGCCTCCTCATCTGAAATTGTATGACTCATATACCCATCTCCATAGTAATTAACTTCCTGGCTGCAATCCCATGATGTTCACCCCTTGATATGACTAATAACCCCTTGGTCTGACAAGCTTTCTAGTCCTAGTCATCCCCATCAGGTTGTTAATGCTCTGGCAAAATGCAAATGTTTTTCTTAATTTAGGTTTTGCTGAGGTCTGAAAAGGCCCTATAAATAAGAGAACAGGGACCAGGGCTCTAGTTCAGGCTATGCCTCTAACCTTTTACATTCTCTATGACCTTGGCCACAATATTTTACTGCTCAGTATCTCTTCCTCCAACGTAACCCTGTTATTTGAAAAGTGAGAGGTTTCAACTAGATAATCTTTATGATTCTAGAAATTCCTAACACAAACATTTATTTATTCTCAATTATTATTTATGCTCATTTACTGTCACTCCAATTAGATTGTAAACTTCTTGAAGGCAGGCATTTTATCTTATAATTCTACCTCCAACTACTTATGCTATGACTAACCTTCAGGGTTCTCAAGAATTGTCTTTGATGATGACTTTTGTGCTGAAAGACAAAGCACTCATTCAACTAATCTAAGCTTTAGAAAAAAACTTGAGGTCCTATAAGGAAACAGAAGTAGAGACATAATCCCAAAGCAGTTGCATTTTGAGGTAAATCATGCCTGCCTACTTGTGTGTGCTCATTTGTTTTTGAAAATTTGACCATCTGACTGTAACCTGAGGAATCTTGGTTAAACATTTCTTTATGCAAAACAAAGAATGTTGAGTAGTTAAATATTTTACCTCTGAGGCTAAAATTGGGTTATTTTTTGTTTCCTTCCCTCTGAGTATTTAAGGTGGAAAACCAAGTATAAATGTTCAAATGATTTCCAGAGACAAAAATCCCATCATCTGTGAAATAATAGTGGTTACCTTTGGAAGGTTAATTAATTCAACATGGATTACACACCTTCTATTGTAATAGAATAAGTCAGCAATCTTTGCTGAGAATCTTCTAAATACGGAGAGCCCTTAGGTAATACAGAGGAAATTGAAGACCAGTCCTTCTTCTCAAGCATCTTACAACCTCGCTGAGGAAAACCAAACATATAAATTGAAGAGAACTAAATGGATATTTACACAATACAATAGTAAAGAATGAATGTTTGTTGAGCTCCTGCTATATGCAAAGTGCTCAGCAGATACTAATACGAACAAGGCTAATATACGCACTCTCAACCTATGTCCAGGTGCTAAAGATTCAAAGGGAGATCAGATTAGCTGGATATTCAAAGGGTTAAGGAATTGTTTGAAAAAGTAGGAAGCCAGGAGAAGGCAACTGTGCTGCCGGGAACAGGGCAGATCCAAGGACCTTCAGGTAGTAGTGCATTTCAATCCTTTGCCCAGAGAAACTGGAAAAGATAGGAAACCCCAGAAAGGGAGTTCAGTCATCTGAAGTCCACCTGTGGCCTTGTGGTTTGAGGACCACATGTGGAGTATCACTTGGTAATTTTGTTATAAATGCAGTCTTCCCTAGCCTACTCCAGGGCCATCACATCAGAACCTTTGAGGGTGAGCTCCAAAAGTCTGCACTTTGAATATACTGCAGGTAATTCTTACGCACACAGAAATTCTCAAACCATGCATTTAATGAGAACAAGGATATCAGACTGATTCTGACCCAAGCTCCAGGCCTGTCTTTTTTCCTTCTCTTTTTCTTTTGAGACAGGGTCTTACTCTATCACTCAGGCTAAAGTGCAGCAGTGCCATCAACTCACTGCAGCATCAACCACCTGGGCTCAAGTGATCCTCCTGCCTCAGCCTCCCAAAATGCTGGCATTACAGGCATGAGCCACCATGCCTGGCCAAAACCAGGCCTGTCTTCACAAATTTATGATCAATTGTCCCTCTCCTTCTGTACAACCTGTCTAAGCTTCAGTGTCCCTATCCATCAAATGGAAAAAATAAATACTACTTACCTATAGTCTCATTGTGAGGATCAAATGATGAACAATCTAAGATGCTTAGATGTAGTGTGCACTCAATAAGTGCAGTAAAAACTATAATAAGCTCAAAAAGAATTCACCAAACAGGTGAACAGGTAAAGGAGATGTGATGACAAAATGAGACAGAAGAAAATTCTGAAAGGGCAGAGTTAGAAGTCCAAGTAGGAGGTTGGTACTCTCAGATTGTGTTTCCAATGATAACCTCCAGTTACCAATCAATGTCTATTGTCAAGTTACATTCACATTGACTCAAATGACCCTTAAAGCCACTCTGTGAAATAGGAATTTAATAGGACGTTAGCTAAAGATTGGCAAGGTTAAGCCTCTTGAGCAAAGCAACCCAGCTAGTAAGACATACAACACACATTAGGGAATAATTTATGTCACCATCAAATGGCCAGAATCCAACTGTGAAGCACCCAGCATGCCTTTCTCTGAATGGAGATGAACCAGGCCAACACCAAGCAAGCTCTGCAATAGAGCCACATTCTGAGACTAAAGAGTACACAAAGGCATCAGGGCTCAGGAATGTGGGGTCAATGGTAGAGACGTATTACACAGTCTGCCAAGAACTTTCCTTATTGCCCAAACTATTGTTAGTACCCACAGAGATGAGGAAATAGCAGACATTTATTTCCTGCCACATTTCTAGAAGTGATGAAATTTGAACCGTCCTGTTACTCTTCAGTCATGATTTTCTATTAGTATTAAGTGAAAATGTCATATTTCACAGTATTTTTGATACAGGTGGGTAGGGTTCAAAATCCAAATACAGAAATAAGAACTCTGAAAGGATCACAGTCTGCCTAGGAAGGAGATTATAATGGACATTTGTGTTTGCCTAGCCAGCATTCATTCCCACATCTTCTGTACTAACACCCTTCTTTTCATTTGGGTACCACTTCCCCCACCTAAGTTCTCCTGGTTTTGGTTCGAACTGGTTCAATTAGGAGCTGATCTGAAAGGTTGCACTGCAATGTCAGGAAAGAAAAGGTTTTCTTCTGCTGGGATTGGATTTGTCAGTTTTGCCAGGCCCACCTCATGGAGGAAGTCGGAAGTTTGCACCGCTGGATCCACACAAGCCAAAAGTTCCACCCCTAGACTTTTCAGGTCTTTGAGTCAATGATTTTTTCATCTAAGTCTGATTAAATAAGAAGTTTTGTAATTTGGGAAAAATAATCCTGACATTGAGAGCTCCATGTAACTCAAAGGCTATCAATTTTGTCACCAATTTACATTTAAAGTGAACTGATTGTGTGAATATAGTGCACGGGTAGGAAGAGAATGGTGTGAAAAAAGGAAGATTGGTCCTTAGTCCATGGTCTAGGATAATGATATTGAGGAGAGAAAGAACTCAAGCAAATGAACAAGCCAAACAAAATGAAGCTACAAGCCATATGGGTGAGAGGCATCAAAAGAAAAAGAGTGGGGAACATGCACCCTCACTCTCTGAAAAATAGAAAAAAATTAAATATGAAAACAGAGGCTTTGTAAATACGTTTGTCCCTGCTCTAAGGTACAAGGGAGAGAGTGTTGGGAGGGGCTAAATGTTTTTAAAAACACAAGGAGACTAGAATGGAATAAGACAAAGACAAAGCATTTCTATGTGGGGCATATTTGGGACAACATTCAGCAGATGGAGGCATTAAAGTCTAGGATCTTCCCTTAAAATTTAAATTAAGCAGTTAATTTAGTCTGCTGCTTAGTGGACAAACTTAGAAAAATCTATCTGAATTTATCACCAGCAAATATCCTATTTTCACATGTAGTAGAGGGGAATTGGGAAAATTACCAGCACAAAATTCATAATGCTAGAATGCGTTCATAACCAAGACACCATGCTGACAGATGAAAGCAAAAACAATTTCAGCATATAATTTCATTTAAATACAAAAAATCTCCCTAAATAATCTCAGGCAAAGAAATAATCTCTGTCTTCATAGATGGATTTAATTCCATGCGACTCAGTAGTATTTGCTTTTAATTTTTTTCATGAGCAACAATTAATAAGATATATAATTCCACGTACCTCTTTATGTGCCACACAATCAAATAAAAATAGATTAAATGGAGGGAAAGCAAGAACTGAAAGCCACTTATTTGGTAATTTGGGGCTGGGCATGGTGGCTCACGCCTGTAATCTCAGCACTTTGGGAGGCCAAGAGGGGAGGATCTCTTCAATCCAGGAGTTCAAGACTAGCCTGAGCAACATAGTGAGACCCCAACTCTACAAAAAACAAAACTAAAAATTGAAAAAAAAATTAAAACAGTAATTCATTCCAACCGGAAATCTGATTCAAGGCCTAACTATAGCTAGATGGCATGAAATGCCTCATTTTGATCTCAAGGACAAGGACTTAGTTACAATAGAAAATACAGATGAAAAGATGTTAAAATTTAAGAGACTACATAAACTTAAAAGTCAGATAACTAGGATGAAAAATGGAAAAACACATTAGTACTGTGGTGAAATTGTATTCTATCCCTTTCAAACACTTAAACTCCAGACATATTTGCTATATAAACTTAGGAGTGACTCCAAGATGCAGCAGAAGTTAATGTACCGTAATTCTAAGTAATTGTATTAATTACAACCATAAGAAAATTAATAACTGGGCATCAATATGGAGGCGTCTGATGGCTAAAGTTGGGAGAGACTATAAATATTTTCTTCTCTGGTGATTTCTTCCACTCACTGATTCCTTGCATTTTATTTATGCCGCTTAGATCCCCGTACACATTATATCACAGTTGACTGTTTCATGGCCACATGTGTCCCCGGACTGTCAACTTTTTCAGAGCAAGAACTGCTTCTTGCTCGTTATCCTACATCTAAGTTTTTTTCCACAGGGATTTCCATCTTAGTAGAGTTAAGGGGAGAGACAGGGGCTATCAAAAAGACTAGTATTGTTCTTGAATAGCAATAAAATAAATGCCTTAAAAGCTCAGGGGTCATAAAAGTCATATAGTGTGGGGTCCAACTTCTGGCTTCTTCACTTATTGGCTAAGGTATCTTGGAGCAGTCACTTAATTCTTTACACTGTATTGTTCTCTCTAAAATTGGGATAAAGGTGACACCCACACTTAAAAAGTTGTTAAAGAGACTTCATGAGATCATGAATTTGGAAGCACCACATACATCATAATATGTGTTTACAATTTAGCATTATGATAATTTACTATTATTCTATCCATAGGATAATGACTAGAGTTTAAGTATATCACTCTTCAGTCTTCCTCTTGGTAAATCATTTCACTCTAGTTTATTGTTACTTGGCTTAGTTGCAGTCTTGTGTGAACCAATGAAAAACTACTCCAGGTGTGAAGACAGTTCCTGGGTATTGTATTGCACAGCCCATAACCTGGACACTGATGCACTAGACAGCTTAATAAAGACAGTCATTTGGTAATACATTGGAATGTGTTAGTATGATTTTGCTTTGTAAAATTTCCTCATACTTGACAGAAAAAAAAAAAACTGCCCCAAGGAAAGAGTAAAGGGAAGAGGGAAGCAAAACACTAATATTTGAGACCCTACTGTGTGCCAGGCATCCAGTTAAAGAAACAGAATCCAGTCCAGCACAACTTTCACAGCCCAAGGGTCAGTGCCAGAGGCATGGCAGAACCTTCCCAAGGTCAAGGCCAGGTTACAGAAACTGGCCTCTTTTAAATGTTTACATTTAACAAAGCAATGCCTTTAACAAGAAAAAAAAAATCCAATGCACTGTAGTGTGCTAGCCATAAGATAATTATTTTTAATATCAATTCAAGTGCATCCCAGGCATGTCGTGTGATAATAGGACACACACAGAAAGGTTTGTGATGAATCACTTCTACTTTCCTGGTAACTGTAGTTACAAGATCACTTGGAGATAAAGTCAAAGGCTTACTTTGTGAGTGTAAGGTTTGATCCTGCAATGCCCAAGCCTCACCCCTGGGATGGGTCTGGTTCAAAGCAGGGCATTTTGATCTAACACTTTAATGCAGCCATTTGATGTCAAACCACCTTGTAAACATGTAAAATCTCCATGTTTTCAAAAACATGAAAACGATATCCTTTACTAGTGTTGGAGTCAAGTCTTATAGGACCTAAGTCTTATATTTGATTTTTTTAAAGGATAAATTTGGTATGAAAACAAGTATTTATTTAAAATGAGAAAAAAATAATTTGTTTAAGTTGCAAAAGCACAAACATCAAGAACAAGGAAACAATTTTTTAATGAACTGCCTAGCATACCTCTGAATAATTGTTTCTACATTTCTTGATTATCTTCCTGATAATCCCTTCATATGCCATTGTTTTTGTAAGCTCAATCCCTAAAAGAGAAAGATAATTCTCTTTCTTCTAGGATCATTGATCAAAATATATTTTTGATTACTAATAGTTTAGAAAAGTTGCTCTTAGCATCATAAATTTTACGGGCAATGCATATATTAATAAATTCTTAGGATGTTGTCAAATTTGAGGAACCTTCTATCAGGTTTTTCATATATGAACTGTAAGATTTCAGCACATCTCAAGTTTTCTTTATGCAGTGACTACTCTTCAACACTCTTTGAATGAACAAAACTGAATAACTAGTCAATGTACTTGTTATAAGTCTTATGTTATTGTTGCTGTCAGCGTTTTAAGTCAGACATGTAAATATTTTTCCAATATATCCATGTAATTGACATGTTGGGATGAATGAAATATGTAACTTCACAAAGATTGTAGTACTTCTACATACATGTGTCCTACAAACATAGTAATTCTGATAAATTTCCTCTTGAGAGATTTCTAAAATATCTCTAAATATATCAAATACTTTTTTTCTTTGAGATGGAGTCTCACTCTATTGCCCAGGCTGGAGTGCAGCTGGCACAATCTTGGCTCACTGCAACCTCTGCCTCCCTGGTTCAAGTGATTCTCCTGCCTCAGTCTCCCTAGTAGGTGGGATTACAGGCATGCACCACCACACCCAGCTAATTTTTTGTGTTTTTAGTAGAGACAAGTTTCACCATGTTGGCCAGGCTGGTCTTGAACTCCTGACCTAAGGCAATCCACCTGCCTCAGCTTCCCAAAGTGCTGGGATTACAGGTGTGAGCAACCATGACCAGCATATCAAATACATTTTTAAGCAGCTTCCTGAAAGCAGAGAACTTGTTTTGATGAGCACTGAATGATTCTCTTAAAATTGTACTTGCCTGATGATTGGAAAAATCTTCCACATACTAGCTTCTGGCTTTGTATATTTCAAACCGTATTTCTCCTCCATCACCCACAGACTTTCAGCGCTTGGAGCCATTGCTCAAGCACATGCCCACATGCAAGCTCTGGCTCCACACTTTTGTTTCATAATATTGGCAGGTCGGAGCAATGGATGGTAGGAGTGGATCTGGAAGTAATTTCTACACCAAAACAGACAGCTAAATAGCTCTACCTGGATCTGACTGCAAACAGTAGATCCTGTGACCTAAACCTAAATGGATCCCCAACTCAGCTGTTCTGTACTCTGCTCTCCAAAATGCCTGTGGCAACCCAGTGCCACTCCAGAGCAGGCAAGAGTGGAAAGAAAAGCCTTCATTAGTTGAAGTTAAAATATTTTATTTTTATCGATTTTATAGAAGAAGTAAGGGACTATATGCACATATGACTGATATGACTGGGGCCCTCCTAGGGCTCCTGAAAGGGCCCATGCAAGTCAGAGACCCTGAAGCTTCTGCATCAGCAATTCACAATTTGCTTTGGTTCCTGACTTTTATTCCATCCCTAACCTCAGACTTGATCATGGAGAATGTTCCTGTTTTAAAATCTCACCTCTAGATTATTTGAATATAGAAAGTATGTTATTCTGTATGAATATATTCTAATTTTAAAATCAGAAAAGCAGCACAGGCTTTTAAAGTATATTAGAATTGATCGGGTTAGGCTATAAGGCTGATCACCTGTTTCCCCAAAAACTCCATTTTGAAGGAGTTTAACAATAAATTAGACGCTTAAATATAAAGGGCTACTGAGGAAACTGTTAGAAATTGAACTGAGTGTTTTCTGTGAAATCTGGAGAATATGAGATCCCATTGTGCTACAAATATCCTCTTCCTGCTACCACCTCCACCTTGCCCAGTGGATAATCCGTAACCACTCAAGTAGGCTCATAGAATCAAGCAGTCAACTTAAAACAGAGGTGTTCATCCTACAGATTTTTCAAATAAAAAGACCAGAATGAGTATCTCCATTAAATGAACACATCTATGTATTAACTAAAAGAAAATGGCAACAACAATGATCATTTCCGAGAGAAATCTGAGGCACTGAGGTACACATAATACAAGTGAATTCACTGAAAACAAGCAGCCTCCTGACTTAGAATGATGGATGGCTCCTTCTGAGATGTGCAAGTGTGGTAAGAATGTGATTCCTCTTTCCATGTAGTTTGCCAGCCTTTTGAGTCCTCATTTCCATACCCTCCCTCCCCCCGCCTTGTCACTGGCCCATCCCTGATTTCATCTCAGCCCTAATCCCTACCCTGGGGAGTATAGGTTGAAGACAGGGTGAAGTTCAAAGATGGGATAAATCTGAGTCATAATGTATTCGTAATTAAAATAGATACATTTTTAGAGTTTGCTTTTTAGACTATGTCAAACTATTTTCCACCAAAACCAAACGACCACATTCAAACATCAAGCGCTCTAGTGAATTAATTACATTATGAAGCAAAAATCATAGAAGATTATATAAATTTTTGTTAAATTCTTAAGGAATAAATTTATCCCCATATTGCATAATATTTTCTGGGTGGAACACAAAACACATTTCTATAACTCTATCATGTGTCTTATTGTTCCTTAGGAGCTTATTTTATGCATGTGTCTCAACAGCTATTTTCAATAGAACTGCATTTTAAGAAACTTAAAAAGCATACTCTCTCCTTCTATTCTGATGTCAGATTATATAGTAAAGCAGCCCACTGTGATTATCAGGACATAAATTTTACCTTTGTAGGGAAGAGTAGTAGTGAAAAATGCCAGGGAGCATCTCCTGGTGGGAGAAAGCTAAAGAAATCCCTGTGTGTTCCAAGACAGGTGGCTAGGCATTCATATATCATACATACTTTCTTTGGGGACCCTTTTGCTGAGTCAGCAGAATGAAATCTGGTGAAACAGATCCACAAATCTTCCACTGGCATCCGTTTCCTTCATCTAACCTTTGTTGCAAGTAGATATCTCCAAGACTAGGCATTCATTCATTCTTTCATCCGTCAGAAAATGATGACTTTCTATGTATTAGGAAACGAAGATACTTCAAGTGAACAAAGCAGGCATGGCTGTTGCCTTCATGGAACTAACAGTTGAGCAGAAAAGCTGGAAAATAAACAAAATATTACTCAAATAACTAATCATAGAAGATTTCCTCCAGTTGCCAGGAGTGCTGGGTTTGACCCTGTGAGGTGGGGGGAGAAAGATGGTTGCCAAGAGCTTCAAATTCGTACCTTTCCACCATGAAACCAGAGGCAAAGCTGCTCCTACTCTAGCCCCCAAAATTGTAAGGCAGGAGGACCCTTGATAACCTGGAAGGCTTAGATCACCATCCGCACCCCTGAAAGACCTGATCATATGCCCACCCGGTAGGTTGGGGGTCAGGAAGATATGTTCCAGAGGAGTACAGATGAGGAAATTTGCTGATCAGACCAAAACAAACAAAAACTCTACCCCTATATTCACATATGTATAGGCCATAAGTATCTGTGGCTTATTTTAAAATCAAGCAGAAAGCCAGTGCAATGTTTAAGCAAGGAAGTGATTGATCGGATGTATTTAAATCACCCTGGCTGCATTGTGGACAATGGCGTGGATATAAACTAAGAACAGAGGCAACGAGAACAGTTAGAAGATTATTTCAGGCCAGTGAAGATGGTACCTTGGTGATGGCTTTGATGATAAAAACAGAGTCAAGAGCTATTTAGTAGATGAAATATCAACAGGTGGCTGACTATAAAAGGATAATGAGAAGGGAGAGATCAAGACAAATGGATTTCCAAGTTGAGCAACATATTCAGCAAGTCTTAACCTCGCTGTACCTTAAACTCATGTGGAGACCTTCACAACAGAAATTCTGATTTAACTGGTTCAGCAGAGCATCCAGGAGCAGGTATGTTTCAAAGCCCTCATATGTTTCAAATGTGTACTCAGGTTAGAGAGTCCCTCCAAATAAGGCAATAGTTCCAAGGTAGATAACACTGGACAGGGAGGAAGTTGCAGAGAAAATGCCATGCATTCCATCCTCTATGGATTTTTTTCAGAGAGGCTTGTAACTCTTCCAAGTGAGATATCAAAATAAGAGTTGAATTACATATCCGGGTGTTAGAAGAAAGATCTAAATTGAAGAAAGGTGAAAGTGATTGACATTTCTATTGTAATAGAAGTCATGGTAGAAGAGGCAATGGCCAAGGAAAAGAGTATAGTGAGAAAATAAAAGGCCCCTGAAAAACCTCTACATTAAAGATAGAGGATAATGAGTCAGCAAAAGAGACTACGAAGGAATGTTGGTAAGTTAGAAGGAAACCGGAAAAATAGGCGTTGCCAAAGTCAATGCAAGAGAATGTATCAAGAAAAAAGTGCATAAGCGGGCTGAAAGCTGTGTTTAATTTTGACAAGTCCTGGAACTTCATCCTTCTCCCAACCGTCTAACCTCTGGGTTGATTTTAGGCTCTCCCCGTGATAAGGCTCTACTTTGGCAAGATAACCATTAGCAGAGAATTATGATTTAAAAGTCAAATTGTAGGAAACTCCAAAGCCCATTTTTTGAAAATTTGGAAAATAATTGCAATCTCATTTCAGATACTAGACACAAAAGATAGCATTCTATGTTCACATGCACTCATGATTTCTAGCACTTTCGTATATTATGTTCACCTGTTTGTGGGTTTGCAATTGGCAAGGATTGCAACTCTTTTAGTGTTTGCTAGCATTCTCTCTGTTGCCAAGCAGACACAGGACAGCATGAACAGAGTGATCTTTCAGGACTTGTCTTCTCTTTGGGCTCTTACTGTAACATATACAGATTTTTGTTACTGTCACAGTATCCATGCCATTTTGTTTCTTTACATGTGTGTCTTCTTATGCTTTCCCTGATAGCAGGTAATATTATTAGATGAGCTTGTAACTCTGGGGCCTGTCACAGTGCCTAGCACTGTGGACTGAATACATGTTTGCTGAATGAATGGAAAGTTGCGTAATTTTTCTGTGAACTCATGAACAGCCAATCTGGAAATTCCATCTCTAAGTACTCTTTCATCGTAGACTGTAAAATATTGTTTAAATAAAGGATGTGGTTTATCCATGTTTAAATTTTAGGTCCATTTTCTATGGAGTTAGTAAAATCTCGTTCCAATACAAATTGTTTAATCCCTCGGTGCTGGGGATTTTCTGCCTATAAAATAAGAATGGCAATGCTGATTTTCCTTGGCACTGCAATGAAGACTGTAAAACTCAGAACTCTACTTGTCTGTAAGAAGTACTTGGGTTTGACAACCAGTTGATAACCATTTTTGTCTTATTCTCTCTCTCTGAGTGTATGTTGGTTCAGGTACTGTGAAGGGCAACAGATAAGTTCTCTGGATCCGTTTACAGCCGTTCCTAGAGCAGTTGCCAAAGGCTGGGTCATGTTGATTGTGTGTGTGTGTGTGTGTGTGTGTGTGTGTGTGTTTTCAATTATTGTTTGTTTGTTTGCCACAGGAGTGATTTTTCTAGAGTTCTCCAGCCCCTTTTGGGCTGGACAATAGGAAATAGGGCAGACCTAGGCCAGCTACAGCAAATGTAGTCAATACTGCCTTTAAGGTCCATCAGACTGGATAAGTTGTTCAGAGCTAATATCCCCTCTAGTTCAATTCTGCTATCCAGTTGATGTAAGGGTCTCTTCGTAGAAAACATGTAAAAGAAGTGAGAGATTACCTTATCCAAGGGCAATCTTTTTGACTACAATTTAAATAATAAAATGTATCAACTCACTAGAAGCATTGATTGATTGCCAGGCTCCTGAAGTGACTTAACACATTGTCTCATTTTATATTCATGCAGGTATTGTAGCTATCCCCATTTTACACATGCAGAGAGTGAGGCTCAGAGATGTTAAACAATCTGCCTAGCATCACATAGCTGGCAGTAGGCAGAGACCACACAGAAACTCAAATCTCCCTGACTCCCAGCTCAGCCTCTTTACTACTATTCAACATTGCCCAGTAGATGCTCATTTTCTCTGTGTAGGCTTCTAACATGCTTTTATCATAAAGCTAATTTTCATTAATAGGCTGAATATATGCAATCTGACCTCAAAGGACATACATAGGGGTTTTCTTCCCATTTAAGATTAGTTTGAGGCAAAAACGAAATATGAAATAAGATCAAGTACAGTTGACCTTTGAACAGCATGGGTTAGAACTGTGTGGGTCCACTCATACAATTATTTTCTTCTGCCTCTGCCACCCCTGAGATACTAAGTCCAAACCTCTCCTCTTTCTCCTTCTCCTTAGCCTACTCAACATGAAGACCACAAGCATAAAGACCTTTATGATGATTCATGTCCACTTAATAAATAGGAAATATATTTTATTTCCTTATGATTTTCTTAACATTTTCTTTTCTCTAGCTTACCTTATTGCAAGAATATAGGATATAAAACATATAAGATAAAAATATGTGTTAATTGACTGTTTATGTTATTGGTAAGGTTTCCAGTCAACAGTAGGCTTCCAGTTAATAGTTAAGTTTTGGAGGAGTCAAAAGTCAGACATGTATTTTCCAGTGCACAGGGGTTGGTGCCCTTAATTCCTGTGTTGTTCAAGAGACAACTGTAAAATATTTATTCTGATGAATAATCTTGCTAGATTTTAACTGAAATCTAGCTTTTCATTCCTTTCAGCAATTTTTATCATCTACTTTTAAAAGAAAGCCAATTATCTTACTTCTATAGCTTTTCAAATTCCCTTTCTTAATTCTCATACCATTTGTGCGTCTCATTAGATTTATCAGGAGTTTAAGGCAAATAGGTAGTGCATTGAATATTTTAGTAGGTACTCTACTCACATATAGATGATAGTGGCCCCTGCTCTTGAAACCTACAAGTCTGGATTTGGGGGTTTTTAACATTATACCCAGGAGGATGATTGCAGATTCTTAAATTTTCGTCTACAAGAACCTAACAGCTTCATGGGAGCAAGATAAAAATTAATAAAGGTCATGTTGTGGTCCCTGGGGAAAGACAGTTCCATTTTGTTCAAGAAGTACTAGGTAGACTACAGGGTCAATGTTAGAACGCAGGTCAAATTAATGCTGGGGATTGAAGATAGTGAATAGTTTTCTTGTTAGAGATCAACTCCAAATGTTTGGTACTAGTTCCCTGAAATTCTGGAATGAGCAACATTCTGAGGCTGTGTCCAACTTAGTGACAAAGAATGCTATGATCAGTTCCACTGGTGATATGGAGTTGTGGCAAGGCTGTGTACATGCTAGAATTTGCCATCATAAGAGAGAGCAATGGCCCAAAAAAGGCTAAGCGCCAAATGAGGAGGTACATCACTTTGACAGTGGCAAGAGCCCCATTCCACAAGTTATCCAGAAGAAAACCTGTGAATGAGACACTTTCAGGTTTTGGGTTTTTTTAACTGAAGTACAAAGAAATGTAGGGACAGGCATATCCTTCAGGGAGGTAATAAACAGATCATGTTCCTGTAATGTCTCTTCATGTGCAAGAACAAAGGAACTATGTCCAGTGAGTAGGGAGGGACACCAGATCTGGTAAGACTTTCCCTGCTGCAAACATAGAGAACAGCCTAGTTGATGAGGTGAGTGGGAAGCCTAGGTTAATACATTCCAGCAGAGAAAGAGAGGGGTTGTGCTGGCAGGGCAAACATTTGACACATGAGCTGAGCAAAATAGATGTCCAAGTCTTCACAGATCCCTATATGTAAAAATTCTCTTCCGAGGACCCTGAGCGTGACTCCTCATGGGACTCAGAGAACTACTGGATGCTTTTTACTGCTGCTTTTTTTTTAATGGACTGTTCTTTCAAAATATACTGTGTCTGTCTGATTCATTTCCCTGCCTTGAAACATTCACAGTGTGGTAGAGAGAAACAGGCAGGTACAAAGCAGTGACTGTTATCCCAGTTACAAGTGAGGGGCAATTGGAGATAGAAGGCCCTGTCTCTGTCTGGAAGGGGCAGAGGCAGCTTCTTAGAGAAGAAGATACTAGAGCCAGTTTACTGGGTGGAAAAGTATAAGAAGGTCATTCTGGTCCTAGAGAAAAGGATGGGCAGAGACATAGAAGCAACAGCACCATCGGCCAATTGCAAATAGTTCAAGGCTCTTGGAGAACAGAATGAGATAAAGGAGTGGGTAGAGGGTCTAGATTATAAGGGGTCTGAAAGTCACTGAAGGCTTTTAAGCAGAGATGTGGCATGAATATCTTTGTTGCTAGAATCATCACCCTGGCAGCACTGTAAAGATTCCATTGGAAGAGGGAGAGAGACACCATTAAGAAATGATAGCAGTTGTCCAGATAAAAAATGATGACTACAGGCAGATTCAAGAAACACTACGAATTAAAATCAAGACTTAAAGACTGATGAATGAGGGGAAGTGGGCAGAGAGAAATACAAGAGGTTAAAGTGACTCCCAGGTTTCTGGCTTAGGAAGATAATAGGGCCATTAACTAACTACAGAATATTGGAGGAGCTGGGGGCTTTGACTTTCTAGCACACTTAGTCCAACACCAGGAGCTATAACAAGAGTGACTCATCAAAAGCATGAGTTTTGGAGTCAGAGATTAGGATTCAAATTAGTAGTTCGTCACAATTCCAAATCTTGAAATCCCAAAAAATCAAGTTACCAAAAATTTGATTCTGGAAAAAAATAATTTTAAAATTATTTAAAAGTATTTACTTACATTTTTAAAAGGGATTTATTTCAGAAACATAGAAACATGACAGAACATGTTGTAGGCTACTTTACACAATAAAACAAGCAATAATGACACACATATTTCTGCAGGCACAAACATTCAGGTATACCAACAACAGTTGCATGAGTACAACAGTTATGAGCTGGCAAACTGTATTTTCGAAGCAATAGGGCCAGGTGCAGTGACATGCCTGTAATCCCAGCACTTTGGGAGACCAAGGCAGGTGGATCACTTGAGTCCAGGAGTTTGAGACCAGTCTGGGCAACACAGTGAGACCTTGTCTCTACCAAAAATACAAAAATAAAAAATAAAAAATGAAAAAAACAGGCATGGTTGTGCATGCCTGTAGTCCCAGTTACTCCAGTGGCTGAGGTGGGAGGAGTTCGAGGCTGCAATGTGCTATTATCACACCACTGTGCTCCAGCCTAAGTGACAGAGTGGGACTACGTCAAAAGGAAGAAAAGGAAAGAAAGAAGAAGGAAGGAAGGAAGGAAGGAAGGAAGGAAGGAAGGAAGGAAGGAAGGAAGGAAGGAAGGA